>NW_019242624.1:58754-75671 GCF_002742605.1 Olea europaea var. sylvestris | reverse complement strand
AAATTTTGGAACCCGACGAACTTAAGGTCCATCCCTTGAGTGAGGATTATTTCCACTCGAGCAATAGTTTTTTTAGCCTGACCTTCAACGAAAACACATGTAACTTTTTATATAAAACTTGAAATCGAGATCCTTAAACTACATTATGTTCATAATCCATAAGCTTTCAATGGTAAAAAAATGCATATTAATAACATCTTAATCAAACTTTGCATTCTAGTTTCCCCACATGTTATGCGTGAATGGCCTTTGTCTTAGACCCTTTCTTGCACTTTTCATTCGAAGCACTATTTTTCTATCATTTTACTTACGGCCTTTAGCGCTCGCTCTTCACCTCAAAAATTCCTCTTCCACTTCTAGTCATCACTTTCATCTCGTTTCTCACCTCATTTTCATCAATTCCCCCCAAGTTTGGAGATTTCATCCTAAAACACAAAACAAATCAAAGAAATTCAAAACATTCAAGATACTATCCAAAAGCTCTCGTTAAAACGTACAAAATACACTTATTAGTTATTACATGAAAAAATAGATATAACAACAAACTTTTGCTATTGCAAAATCCGTTATAAATTAGTTATGATAACATATTTCTTAATATGTGCTAGCTCGTCTTAAAATTTAAGTTCCTAAAGAGATGATGGATTTATTTTTAGTGTACAAAACATTCTATTCCCAAGCTTAGAGTCACCTTTTTCTCTCACAAGCACACACAAGTGATCACCGGGTACTCAAATTATTGAAGTGAGAATTTTTAGCAATCATGCATCAAGTCAAATTAACAATATCATATTGTATCATCATGAACTAATGGAAACTAATATCTACATAACTAAAGTATGCACCAAAAGTGACTGCCATGGTCGGATAGTCAGTATATTGGTAACTCAATTTCAGTAGTTACCGCATGAGCACAAGTATACCTTGACTGATTGTGGCTACTGTTAAATGTTATGCGCAATAATAAAGAGATGAAAGAGAGAATTCAAATATTTACATGATTCGGCCATATGCCTACGTCCACGAAGACTAAAGCGAGGATAATTTTTATTTAGTATGAATAATAAGATTATATCATTAGAATTTGTACTAACCCTAGCCCAAGCCCATACAAAATTTTAAGGCTCGTACAAGAAAAT
Organism: Olea europaea var. sylvestris; assembly: GCF_002742605.1. Taxonomy (NCBI): domain Eukaryota; kingdom Viridiplantae; phylum Streptophyta; class Magnoliopsida; order Lamiales; family Oleaceae; genus Olea; species Olea europaea. Next base: position 74,532 of record NW_019242624.1, on the reverse strand, counting down.
TGCCTCTGCACCCCAACCCATTTAATGTCCATAGCAAGAAGACAGTGAATTAAAACTCGCAAGGCTGATGCCATCACTCCACTACGATATCGGCCTATTTAAGTCATTAAACATGTGTTCCACTTTATATGAGTCACATACACAACTATCTCTACATTGACGAATATTCACCCTTTAGGAGGAAAAACACTGAAAATATATGACCTAGGAAACCACACCATCTAAGACCAATAGATTGGGACACATCCTCTCTAATACTTACAGATACTAATCAAGTACAAGCAATGCTTGAACCTATCCATTGTAATTGGCTTTGTCAACACATCCGATGCATTGTCTAAGGTATGCACATTCGTTTACAATAGTTCTCCTAAAATAACTAACTCTCTTATGTTATGAAATTTTACATCAAAGTGCTTGGTTCTTGCATGATAAATCTGATTCTTTGCTAAGAAGATGCCGCTATGACTATCACAATACAATTTCATTCCATCTTGTTTGATCTCAAGCTTTCTGACAAGTCCTCTTAACGACAATAATTCATTGGCTACATTAGTTGCCGCCATGTGCTCTGCTTCAATTGTGGATAATGTCATAAGTGACTACACCATTAATCTCCAACATATAGGCCAACCTGCGAATGTGAAAACATAATCTGTATGGGACCTTCTGTCATCCCAGTCACATGCATAATCTGCATCTACGTATCCCTGACTCAAAAATCATCATGTTGTCTCCCAAACATGACTCCACACTCCATTATACCTCTCAAGTACCTGAAAATCCACTTTATAACTCTCCAATGCTATTTGCTAAGATTAGCTGAGTACTTGCTCACCAAACTGACTGCATGTGCTAGATCTAGTATAGTACATACCATTACATATATCAAACATCCAACTGAGCTAGCTTAAAGCACCTTTGACATCTCTAAAATTTCTTCTTTCTTTTTTGGGTACTGATTATTAGACAATTCGAAGTGATTTGTCAATGGTGTACCCACTGATTTTGCATCAAATATGTTGCAACACTTTCTTCAAATAATTTTTCTAAGACATCCATAATTTTCTGGCATTCTTATCTCTATTGATCTCCATGCCAAGAATATTCTTAGAGGATTCCAAGTCTTTCATATCAAACTTACTGCTCAACAGGAAAATTCAATCAGTTTACTTCATTCCTGTTCTTATCAACAATTACATGTCATCCACATACAAGATCAAGAAAATATATGAAACATCCTCAAGAACTTTGTAGTAAATACAACAGTCACACTCATAGTAACTGTAGTCAATCTGAATCATGTGAGAGTCGAACTTCTTGTACCATTGTCATGGAGACTGCTTAAACCCATATAAAGACTTCATCAATTTACATACAATATTTTCTATTCCAGGTTCCAAGAACCATCTGGCCGCTCCATGAAAATCTGTTCCTCCAAGTCACCATGAAGAAAAGCAGTCTTAATATCCAGCTAATCTAACTCCAAATCAAAACTAGCCACCAATGCCAAGACAATCCTAATAGAAGTGTATCTAACGATCGGAGAGAAATTTTGATCATAATCTACTCCTTTCCTTTACAAGTATCCCTTTGCTACTAACCGGAAATTATATCTTTCCCCTTCCTTTTCTGACATTACTTTTTTTCTTTTTGTATTCCCACTTACACCTTACCGATTTCTTCCTCCCTAGAACCTTCACCAAATTCTAGGTATCATTTTTATGCAATAACTCATTTTCCTCCATCATAGCCTCTATTCATTTATTTTTCCCCTGACTACCAACAGTATCTTGAAAAGGTATAGGATCACTGTCACTGGTAACGAGTGCATAAGAAACTGAATTCTCAAATTCCTAATTCACCGGTGGCCTAATAGTGTGATGTGGTCTATCTATAGCAATACTATGATACTACTCCCTTCCTGGGCCAAAACTATCCACTCCCTGAGCATTAGTCTCAATGTCAACACTGCCTAACTCTACCTACACCACTTGGCTCTTGTTTCTGCCCTTGCCTGAACTGAGCTTTTCTTCATCTGGAGAAGCTTTAGGCATAAATATTTCATCAAAGACTGTATCCATACTTACCATTATCTTATTCGCCTTTGGATTCCAAAACTTACACCCTTTTGTGCCTTTTACATAGCCAAAATGCACTTTTTATTTCAGATCAAATTTGGATCTCTGATCACTAGATACATGCACATAAGACGGACACCCAGATACTCTCAATCCAGAACGATTAACTTCATTATCTGTCCAAATTTCCTCTATAGCTTTCACATCTAGTGCTGCTCATGGTAATCTGTTTATGACATAACATGTCATGTTCGTCGCTTTTGCCCAACAACTCTTCGAAAGCCCTGCATTCAATCTCAAACATCTTGTCTGTTCTGCAGTTCTGCTGCAGTGTCTTGCGAAATGTATAATGCTGTTGAATACAATGCTCTTCATAAAATTTCAAAAATCATGAATCTGTGTACTTTATACCATTGTCTGTCTTAAGATACTGAATTTTCCACAATTTGAACTTGGCAAAAATTTCAAACTTGTGTTTCATGAAATATACTCAAACTTTTCTAGAGAAGTCATCAATGAAAATAATGAGATATTGAGATCCACATTTAGACAACTCCATCACCAGTCCCCAAACATCAGAATGCACATAATCAAGAATGCCCTCTGTTTTGTGCTTTTCCATCTTAAACTGTATTTTGGACTGTTTTTCAAGTACATAGAACTTGCAAAAATCCAGCTTGAATGATTTTACCCTTTTCAACAAATTCTTCCTGTGAAGCTCAATCATACTACGTTCTCCTATATGCTCCAGTCGCATCTATAACTGTATTCCCAAGTAGTTTATAAACGTTCCCTGCCAATTTTTGACCCTTTATCACAATCATAGCCCCTTTCATCACTATCAAAGCCTCACCCTCGGACTTATAAGAATAGCAGCTGATGTCTAAAGTGCCTAAAGAAATTAGGTTTTTTCTTAACTCTGGTACATGCCTAAGATCCTCTAAAGTCCTTACCACACTATCAATAATTTTAAATTATATGGATCACATTCCAATGACCTTATATGATGCATCATTACCCATCAGAATAGATCCAATATTACCCAAAGGATACGAATTAAACCAGTCCAGATGAGAACATATGTGATATAAACAAGCTGAATCAAGTACCCAAGAGTAATGTAATCTGTCAGAATTACCTGCAAAGATTGGTAGCATGTCTCCATCTCCAGAATCGAGTCCCTTCTAAAATACTAACCGAGTTTGAGGACCTCTCACGTTGCTTCTTATTCGAATAGTCTTTCCTGAAGTGACCCATGTGATGGCACTTGTAACACTTGACTCATTTCTTATTTTGATTCCTAGATTTCGATCTCGTATTCTCTTTGTAAGAACCATCCCTATCCTTATTTCTTCCACAATCCTTGTAACCCTTCACTATCAACCTTTCACCCTGTGAACTTTTGCCAGTACGTAGTTTTCACTGGTTGTAGGCCAACGGGGCTGATGTGACCTCCTCCAATTCAAGAGTCTCCACATTAATGTAGTCCCCAAGTGGTATACGAAGGAGGAAAAGAGCCCAGCAATATTATTGTCTTATCTTCATCATCAAACTTAATTTCAAGTCACAACAAATCGCTGATAATTTCTCCAGCATCTAGAGCCCGTACAACTGCTGCTTTAGGTACAGCTTGTTCATGAGAGAATTCGACATATAACGACTCTCCAATTTTTGCTAAACCTCTTCTGGAGACTCAACATCCATGATGTGTTACATGATCTCGTCTGCCAATCAAAGCCGAATTGTATCCACTACTCGTGCCTCGAGCTCTTCCCAATCAGTACCTGACATACCCTCTAGTTTCCTCCCAGATAGCTCATTCATCATCCCTTGCTACACCAACAAATCATTCACCCTTCGCTACCATAATCCAAAATTCTCAGATCTGTCGAACATCATCACATCGAATTTTGCAATCGAAGAGCTCGCTATCTAAACCTGGCGCTCTAATACTGGTTGTTGAATTTTATGCACAATAATAAATAAATGAAATCAAGACAAGTATGAATAATAGGGTCACATCATTAGTATTTATACTAATTTTCGCCCAAATCCATACAAAACTTTAAGACCCGTGCAAGAAAATACCCTTGTACCATACCCATTTAGCGTTCCTGGTAAACAGGCAATGAATTAAAACCCACAAAGCCGATGTCGTTGCGTTGAATTTTATGCACAATAATAAATAAATGAAATCAAGACAAGTATGAATAATAGGGTCACATCATTAGTATTTATACTAATTATCGCCCAAATCCATACAAAACTTTAAGACCCGTGCAAGAAAATACCCTTGTACCATACCCATTTAGCGTTCCTGGTAAACAGGCAATGAATTAAAACCCACAAAGCCGATGTCGTTGTTCCACTCCAGCATGGACCTATTTAATCCAATAAATCTGTGTTCCACTCTATATGAGTTATATACATAATAGCTACGAAGTTCACCAAGTCATTCTTCATTCTTTGGGAACATCAACTCTGACATGACTTGAGAATGAGAACTTTTTATCGAACGACAGTAGACAACTATGGCATAAACTACCCTCGTTTAGAGTAGCATATAATATCGGGAAAATTAAATATTTAGTGCCCAATCTTTTAAGAAAGTTGCAATTTTGTCCCTAATCAGTTTTTTTTTTTTTTGTTTTTTTTTTTTTTGTCGAATATTTTTCCCGACCTTTAATACATATGAACTAATAATTTTATTATTGTTCTTCGTATTTTTCAATATCGCTTAGAATACTATTAGATAAAGTTCAATTTTATGTTAAATCTTCTCTTGGCTGCGAGTCTACTCCAATGTTATTGGCCTAGTAATCATCTCTTATTTCATGACGAAGTAAAAAATCGATGATTATCATTTTATGTATTAACACATTATGTAATATATTGTTCCCTCGTCTCTATAACTCAAGCGATCAAATTATCGATGCCTTCGCTAAAGCCTAGGAAGTTTTATTACTTGATTGACAATCTCAAGTTGAGCGTCTGAATTTTCAAATCTTGAATTTTGAAGGGGAATGTTAGGATCTTAATATTCCAGCCATCTATATCTTTGATCCCCTCCTATATAATTATCGATTACGTAATTAACGTAAAATATTTCATAGCTATAACTGTAATAGTCCCATGAATAGATTCACTATTATAACAAGTATACAAGACAACACAATGTTTCTCATACTTCTAGTCGACTCAAAATTCGAAAAGGATGTGACAAGCAACAATAACTAGCACGACTTTAACCGATATTCCACAGGCATAGCCTCCGCGATAGCAAGGCAAGCCTCGCCTCGCCAAACACCACCATCAAAATCTGTTTAAATTTAAAGCCAATACCCTACGTAAACTTTCTTGTAATTCAATATGTGATAAAACTGTCCAAATTACTCCAAGTTTGTCCAGAGTTTTCTAGACAATTTTGCTGATTCTTTGTGCAAAAGCACATGTAGTCCTTTACAAATTAGATTATTTCTTGTACACATTTTTCTGTTTATTTAGGGAACAATACAAGTAACTACCTGAAAGTAAATGCATAGCTCATAGCAAGAAAAGCCAAGAGCCATAATGAATGGTGACAAAAGCTTACACGGACTAATTACTGGTACAGAAAACGCCGTAAAATGCTAATTTTCTACACTACATAATAGCCTATCTAAAGGGCTCACTGTTCATTGTATCAGACTTTATGATTGACAAATTTTCTAAATCGAATAGCATCTCCAGCATAGGGAAAACAAATATAGTCCGTGTATGTTTAGCTGACTAACAATCCTCCAGGATTTTCTTTGTCCTGCATTTACCAGCAAAATGACGCGAAGTCAAGAGTAATACTGTCCAAGATAAGCAGAGCTAAATTTAGAAGTAAGTGAAGAAAATTGATATTATGTGAGCAGCAGTAGTTTATAAACTCGAGAGCTATCATGAGAATTGGGATGCCACGAATTTGAATGATAATATCAGAATAAGTTACGGATATTAACGACAAAAAATTTGACGTAAAGCCGTTACCAGCTTAAAAGTCAGGATCCTTCGAAAGAACTTACGAGGTCTTCACTAATTTCGCCAAAGATATTAGGGCATCCATCCCATTTTCCCTGATCTCGGGCTTCCCAATATCCACCCACATAACGGAAGGATCCTTTTTCGCTCTCTCTATCAAACCATCTGGGCTTCCAACCATTTTCTTGTAATTTTGTGGACTGTCAAAAATACGGAGGGAGCATGAGTGCAAGCGGCTTAACTGAGTCGCAAATATTCTAAAACAATCATCAAAGAGGAATTACATAATACCAAGTGTGTATTTTAAGGACATCGTTGATTTTATTACATGGTAGAAGCCTTCAGGATAAGATCGATTACTATTGCTGATACCGTGTAAACGTGCCAATTGCACAAAAACATTTTCAAATGATGGATAACGGTAGAAGTGAAGTATAACAAAACAACAGACATTCAAAAAATTCTGCAACAAGCTATAGTTTTTGCTGAGTAATTGTGTCTGGAACACCTTCCCTCACTCCCCTTACCCAGCATATGTAATTAAGCCTCTACATCATTAAAGAATTTATAGATTTAATAGCCATGTATGTTGCCTGAAATATTATAATGCTTGCATTAAAAAGAGTACAGGTTTCCATAAAACGCTGGAGACTCGACCGTCATCACTGTCTATAGACGTCAATTCACATAGCACATAGGAATTTCACATACCATCCTCTGTCGCATTTCCAACCTCAGCTTCTCTGAATTGGCCTTGTCATATTCCCCATTCTCCAGATGCCGTTGGTCGGGTCTTAATCTTGAATCTGTAGGTGGAAGCTTCTCCTTCACCCGTGACCAAATACCCAAAATCAGATAGGAGTTATAGAAGTCGAATACCATAAATAAACTAAACAGAAAAAAAGAGGGCTGCAGATACATTGTCTATACCTTCAGTCCTGGCGTCAACTCATTTAGAGTAATTGCAAAAGAAGTTAAGTTGTAGCGTGTGAGATTTAGAGGCAGCTCATTCTTTTTCCACAATAAAGATGCATCAGACTTATCTTTCACCTTGCCACTTCCATCTCCATTTACAAAATACATGCTTTCATCCCACTTTCCGAATAATGTAGCAAATTTTTTTCCCGTCACATCTTCAACAAATCCATGAACCTGCTCCAGCAGTATGGTTGAGAAAATGTAAGTATTGAATGAAAACAAATTGTCACAGGAATGTGTTGATCTTATCTAGAAGTTTGTGCAAATGAATTCACATAAACCTGGTGAGGATTGCGATCAAGAATAGACTGCTCCTTGAATTTGAGTTTGCACGAGTACTGGCGATTACCTTGTATATGCATTGTTCCGTGGTGGTCACAGTATATATTACCAAGGATTAGATTGTAGATACTGGTTGTGACCTGAGAATACCAGAAATAAAGTCAATGTACTTCGACATGTAATAGAAGGGCTAATACATCTCATCCATTATACTCGATATAAACACGGGGGGTGCACACCTTGTTCCACTGGAATATCTCCCCATCCTCAAACTCTAAAGTCAGAGTTCCAACTGGATCAACTTGAATAGATCTCCCCCAAAATTTTGATCTAAGGTTACTGTCACCCCAGAATTTCCAGCCTTCACCTTCACAATGACAGGCAATGAGTGTAGGGTGGTGACTGACCTATTTCAAGAAAAACTAGTCAACAATTTTATTTATTAAAAAAAAAAAAAAAAAGTCAAAATCAATATTTCTTTCTCCGCTGTACACTAGGGTAAAATTTACTGATGCAATATCAATTTGATAATGGCACATTGGGTTTTATGAAGTCATCTCAAAAATGTAGAAGTTTCATTCAATAGGGTTGATATTAAGTACCTTCTCTGAGAAGAAACGTACTCTCTTGTCGGGATAATCAGCTTCATAAGTCTCACCCAATAAAGGGTTGAAGGGTTTACAGTGCCTGCCCTCTGATGAAGCATACCCAGAAACAGCAAATGCTGCAACATACAAAATTCTCTGAAGGCTGCTCCCCTGGGAGTAATAAAACAGAACGCCATTGAATTAAGAAGCCGTGTTACTTTTGCAGAAATGTTAATCAACTATGTTACACCAAATCAGACATGCTCCTTGCCACTATTGAATGACATTATCTTCAAGAAAGTAAAATTCGAAATTCTTCCATAACTTCAACTCGGTTCGAGTACATTTGTAAGGCTAAATATACAGATTATTTGATCAAGATTTTATGATAAAATAAACTATTCCAAGTTCAGAAAAACAATGATTGAAGAATCATGAATCCACTAACGAAACAGCAGAATCATAGCGGCTACAATTGGTAAAGAGTGAAAATTTGATTTGAGTTACATTTGTTCTAACAGCAGCCGATAATGAGAAGTACACTTAACTTTTCAATGTAAATGTTTTATCACGAGTATTCAATAATAGCAAAAAGGAAAGTAAAGAAGCATTATCTTCTTTCAAAATCATAAACAATTTTCTGAAAAATGATCAAAAAAATAAAAAATAAAAAATTATGCAGAATACTTAATGTCAGGGAAAAAGAAAGAACCGTTGTACTAAAATCAAAGGCAAACACTGAGCCTTGGAATAGTGATTTTTTTGGAGAATGGTTAAAAAATAAGAAAAAAATTGGATTTACTTGTAAAATTATTTTATTAGAGAATATATGATTGAAAACTAGTTTTGAAAAAATGGAAACCATATCAATAACAAATCCCCTTATTTACAAAAATTATTTTATTGTCTCATATCAGTAACAAATCCCCTGATTTTTATATCTAATGAAAATTATTTTCTTTATGTAGCGCCCACATTAGCAGCTCCATTGGAACCACATCTTATGTTTATCTCTAAAATAATAAAAAACTTGTGCGGGTAGCATCTACTAATTTTTGTAAAAGATAATATCTGTGTAGCATGAAATGAACGTGTTCTTTCAAACAATCAAATTCAACCACTCATAAATTCTTACCATATATATTATTTTTAAGGTAGAAAACTTTTGCTTAACGTGTTCTTTCAAACAATCGAATTCAACCACTCATAAATTCTTACCATATATATTATTTTTAAGGTAGAAAACTTTTGCTTTGTCATTTTGCCAACTTCCCATTTTTGTTAGGAATTCTAAGTATAAATAGCACTAGCATTATTAAACAATGTAGACATTGATTTGAATGTGAATGACATTTAAATTATTCTCCTATAATTTCTCTCCCAAATTCTTAACTATACTTCTCATCTTTATCTGTTTTCTTCTTTTATCTCTTTCTATTTTTCTCTCGTGCATTACTTCCATCTCATAACCTACTAAAACAATTCCTCAAGTCTTTCTATGAGCTCATTATTATGAAACAAACCTTATGATTTTCATTGTTAGTGCACTTAATATATAACGACATGACCTCTATGCTCAAACCATTAACTTAAATTTTGCCTGTTATAGGACAGCCTAACCCATCTTACCCTTGGATTTCTAGCACATCCCCAGGATTCAAACATAGAGGTTGGATCATTACATAAAATGATCCGAGTTTCTACTTCTCTTTTCCCTTTGTCCCAATCTCTAGTAAACTGTTTTTCCCCTCACTAGTTTCAAGATTATTAACTTCATGCAAGAATATTGAATCAACACGTCTTTGTATCATCTCACTTCCCAAGTTTCTAATGCAACTAGACATCTCCACATCATGATACTACTTCCATCTTTTTCTCATTTTCTTGGATCTTCAAAACTCTATCCTTTAAAGTCACTTGTATTAGATCGTTAAACAAATAAAAGTAGCTATGAAATATACTGAAGGGCTATATATGTGCCAAAACTATTTAGCAATATCACAAAGTAACTGGTGCCAGCAATTATTTATAATCACAACCTTTTTATACATAATAATTGCAAAGACGTGGTAATGTAAGGAAATGGAAAGCCTGCAAGACATTGTGAAAGTATATTGGAGACAAAAAATGCAAGGTTTATTAAAAATAAATAAAAACCTGCAATAGGATTGATAACAGGTAATGTAAACCGAACATACCGCTTTCCCATGCTCATATGCCTGATCCAAAAGATAAGAATACTCAAAGTCTTCGAAACACTTTTGCAGGGATGACAATGGTTCGTTAAAGTATACAGGGAGACAAACTCTTGTTAAATCTTTTCCAATGTTGTCTTTGATCATAGACCACAGACTAACCCCTTTCTCTTTTTCAACAGGATCTGGTAGTCTTTTTCGTCTTTGGACTTGTGGGTATCTATGAGCAAATTGATTGTTCTTTGCCTCTGCCTTGTTCACATCATTAGTATGGTTTTTCAATCTTGCACCATTATCCATGTGATCTACTCCTAGTGATCCACAACCAATAGTTAGTTCAGAAAAATACTCATTTGTGTCAAAAAATCGGGTTTCCTCTTCATCCGATGCTTCCTCAAGGTCTTGTTTTTCAACATCATCTGGTGATTCAGTAGTGCTCCATTCTGCATATCAGAATAAGACATTAAGGAAAAAATAATTTTAAAATAACAGATTAACCATTTTAAGATTCTCTCTAATAAGCTACGCCAATCCTCCATAATTAGAAAGTGTATAGAAAACAACCAGTGTCTAATTTCTGTACTTTTTAGATGGCAGGAAGGTCATGGAGCGAGGATTACAAAAATATTTTCTTTCACTAATTAGTAAGAGGGAACTCCCTCCCTGCATCCGACATGAGGAATGTAAATCTCTCCGGGCACATATTTTCGGAAGTAAAATACAAAGTGATCTCATATTCTATTATACATAACAGCATTTTAATAAAGGTTGGTAATAATTGCAGTCAGATTTGGGTCTTTAGCCATCCAATACCACAGAGAAAAAAAAAAAAAAAAGAATTGATTTTGTTTTTCATAGAACTGTTGCTTAACGTAGCATGATGTGTATGAATGAATCATATGAATAACATTTCATAAATTAATAATGTTTTCAAAAAAATAAATAAATTTTAGGAACCAAATCAATTCTGTTTCCTAAAGTCAATATTTTTAATACCTAATATCTAGTAGTTTTTGAAGTTCTCCTTTATTTCGTATACCATGAGACTGTACAAATTGGAAATAAATGGGCAGTAAGTTGCGTGTCTTAAGTATGTTTGACCACCTAATTATAAAAGCTTTGCCAAACAAGCACCTAGTGGTTTTTTTAAGTTCTCCATTATCAGGTTTGCCCTAAGAGAATTTTATAACAGGATTATATGATTTCTTCTATACGAATGGAGGCTGCAATATAGGTTTTCCCTTCAATTCATGAAATACATTGGGTCAAACTATAATGTAAAAATTATTGCTATAACCCTCATAAAACCATCTATCACATTTTGAGGGTCCCACTAAAATATTATCTAATAAATGGAGAATATATGAATCTTCTTTTACAAAGTCCAAGAAGAACAACACTGGGTTTCAAATGATATTATGATTTCTATCAACACCAAAGAATCTTATGGTTTGATGAGATGATTTAATAGGATTTCACATGAAAAAACCATAAGAAATGAAACCAGTGTAAAGAAATATTACATACCAATGTTTTTTCCATGTGATAGATCTGAAAATTCTTGCTTCATCAATTGGTACTCACTGTCATTAATTCCAGAGGCTTCAGCTTCAATATTCGCTGCCTGTGAAATTGAAATGAAATACATTGTCCATGTTAAAGCACTTATATTCTAAATACACTGGAGACAGATGGGATTAAATGCTACACGAATGCAATATAGTAATGTGAAAGCAACAATAATACATATGAAAAGAGAGAATGATGATGCTCATAATTAGAATTTTGGAAATGAGTTTCTGCAGGACTGGAAGATAACACATTTTCTGTAAGAAAAATAAAATTATTTTCACAAGTGATTTCTTCATTTATATACTAAAAGCTTCTTTTCTCAGATATGAAATGGTACACAGGGTATGTATAATAAAGGATATAGAGAAATCTCACCAACATGGTCTACTAATCACTAGTCTGTTGATTTGACAAGGTCACAGAAAATGGACAAGAAACTACTTTAAGTAATATGAAAACTTTTGCACACACTTGCCATGTATTATTATAAATAAATCGTCATCTACACTAATATGGCCACATTTTATGTTAGTACTAGATAACATTTACAGCTAAAGGTATCTTTACTCTTAATTGCAAAATACAGTCTATGCTCCAATAATCAGGAATTGCCCATAGATTACATTTTGTATTAGTACTAGATTACATTTACAGCTAAAGTTATCTTTACTCTTAATTGCAAAATACAGTCTAGGGCTATTATTAGGGTTTGACAAGTACCCCTATATATAGTTGGCTTCTCTTCATAGTTAGAAAAGAGTTTTAACTCATTATTACTAAAATTAGAATTATTGTGAAATACACAATATTGTTGAAATTTTTTATCTATTATAGTTGAATAAAATATTCAATTTCTCTACCAAATTAAATTCTTGATTCTTGTTACCTAAGATCAATACTTCATATCATGTCGAAATATCCCGTCCCGTCTCCAACAAGTGGTATCAGAGCATTTATAATCCTTGTTCGATTTCTAACAATTTCTATAGGGTTTTCTTTTGATACCAAAAAAATAAAAAATAAATAAAAAATAAAAAAATGCATAGTATGATCTCAACCGCACAGTAATTCTTCAATTTGTTTGCCCTAGCATTTTACCTTTATTTTGGTCCCTCCATGATTGTGTATTAAAAAACAATTTTCATCACAAATGAGAAATCGTAAGGGCATTTCTTTTAAGTTAAAGCTGAATATTGAAATTAATTTTGAATGAATAGGTTAACTGTTCATAGATATAAGGGTTATCTAGTTTAAGTGCGGCTTAATAACTTAACGATTGAAATAGTAATAAATTATCATCAAAATGCCAGCAGTCAACTTTATTACCTAATTTCAAAGTACAAAACAAAATGAAATCAAAAAATGTATATGCCCCTCAAGAAAAGTAAAACTACACATATTTAAAGATGAATTCGAAAAACAAACTCTATGTATATTAAGGATGTCAGCATCTAACCAAGCGACATGGATAATTGTCCAGATAATGCGAATGAGGAAAAGTAAGAAAGTAACTAGTCTAAATTTGCAAACACAGCTTCGAATGATTAAACAAGATTTCAGTAAAAGAAAGGATGAAATAAAAATTACCTCTAACTGTCTTAATGTGTCCAGCAAATTGGAACGCTCCTCGAAAAGAACTTTATACTGTCCCTGTATTTCTGAAAATTCCAAAAGCATGATCTGCTCGCAGTCCTTGACAAGCCGCTCATCAATGCCATCTTCAAGCAAGCGTTCCTTTAGCCTTTCAGTTGATACTGATATATCCCTAGTTAGAAGGGGTATATTGTCATTCAGTGGTCTCAAGGAAAAGAGGCTTCTTGTTGAAATCAAAGCATGTATCCAGGCCACTCTTTCTTTGTTCGTATTAGTCCGTAAATGAAGTGTCTTTGTAGCAGTAAATAAGTAAAATCGCCTCTCATCAGATTTACTCTCTCGAAATGACGAGATCTGCAAACAAATCCAAGTAGCCTTTCTATGTAATTGTCCTCCATCAAGTAGTCCAAAATATACAAACTTTCTGTTTATGTGCATCTGAGATCGTGAATTACTCCATAACAAATAAGCTATCAAATGCTAATTTACATAAAATAATCAACAATTAACAAATCATTACTTGAAGTAATTAATTATCAACATCAGGCTCTTCACATAAAAGGGATAAATTTCATCAGCAATCTATTTTCAGCAGCAATTAATAGAAATCATTAACACAAAGAATACAAACCATTAAATTAAATAAAACACATTACCTTTCAGGTCAGTAGCAAGAAAACTCAAAGTAGGTTTTAATGGACACTAATTTTAAAAAAATAAAAATAATAATAAAAATAATTCGAACACGAGCCCAACCCTAAATGAATTTAAGATCATAAAAGGATAAAATAAGAGATTCTAGATTGAGTTTCGGGCTCACCAAGAACAGCACCGTCAATATTTAAGAATATGTAAGGATTTGTCCCCCGGGACATAGTCTAGTGGTGCAAAAGACGGGAGTGAGGTTATCTCACGTCTTGCTGGCAGTCGCAGTGTGGGGGTTCGATTTCTGAAATATGGAATTTGACTCCTTGTAAGAGCAGTGTACAGACAGCTCTTGTTACCTGGTCTGCTAAGGCACATCCCGCAATTTAACTCCCTCATAAAGCTCTAGGAACAGGACGGTGAAGGCTCTTAAGGTTGGAGTTAAACCCTTTTTTTTTTTTTTTTAATATGTAAGGATAAAATAGTTCTCTTTCCTTGTACCATTTTTCTAATATTTCTTCCAGAAAATGTCAATTTCATTCTGGTCACGTGCTACAGTTAAAAAAGTTGAAAAACTCACAATCCAACTTATCCAGATCTACCTTTCTTAACGAAGAAAAATTCTTACCTTTGCCCAGTTCCCACTTCAAAACACCATTGTTTTATACCCACGAAACAAATGATCAAATCTGCAGCGGTTTGCATTGAAATGGGTCTCTTTTCTCATCAAAATACTGGGTTTTTTTTTCCTGATCAAAGAGCAAAACAAAAAAACCAATTCCCTCCCCAAAATACCAATTTTATACCCACTAAACATATCAAATATGCAGCATTTTGGATCAAAATGGGTCTTTTTTCTCATCAAAATACTGGTTTTTCTTGGGGGTGGATCAGATGGTGATGTGACCAGACATAAAAACCATGAATTAGAACTCAGAAAAGCATAGGCCTACTCTCGGTTTATGCCCTAGATTTGGCCCCCGACTATTCACCTGCTGATGTGACCCACTGTAGATTAATGCCTGGTTAATTAATGGAATAAACTGTTCTAAGATGAAAATAAAAAATGCTCAGATTTCAAAGCTATTTGGTGGCTGACAGCACAGAGAGAAAGAGAGATGTATATAGAGAGAGAAAAAAGAGAAAGAGTTTCATTGCCGAAAAAATGGTAACGTCATAAGAAATTTTCACAGGCTCGATTCTTTGCCTGTAGAGGGAAATTCTTTATTGTACTACAACAATAAAAGACAAGTCCCCACTTTCACTCTCTCCTCCACTGTAAACAGTAAACTCACCCTCTAACCCTTCAAAGACGGCTCAATCACATCCCAATTAATGCATAGCTGTTTTTCATTCATGATGAATTGAATTGAGAGGTTATAATCACCTTTAAATGCACGATGCCAACAGCTTTGCTGCGTTTTCGACTGGACGGAGGCTTGACGTTGCCGATGAGGATGACGTCATCGCCGGAGATTATGTCCGGGCGGCGGGTTTTAGAGTAGGACAGTACGCCGTTGCTACGGAGGGTAAACCACCGGGATCGCCACCCTTTCCCGTAGTTTGTCCATTTGTAGAGGATCCCAGCCACGCTGGTGGTGGTGCTACTGCTGTTGACTTCAGATCCTCCAGCATTGACGTTAGATCCACCTCCGGAAAACGCCACCGCCGACCCAGTTCTCAAAAACATCGGTTCCGGCGAACCGTTCCCAATTCCTTGACTCTCCAACGTTATGCAACACAGAGGGTGCATTTCCCTGACCCGCATTTTTATCCTGTTGATTAAATTATATCTTCAATAACATCAAGCTCACCCAGAAATTAAAAAAAAGAAAAAAAA
>NW_019242624.1:46219-58741 GCF_002742605.1 Olea europaea var. sylvestris | reverse complement strand
ATATATATATATATATATATATATATATATTCTACAACCATCAAAGTCTAGACATAAATTTGCTGAGGTGTTTTAATTTTTCGACCCTAAATAAAGGATTTTAGACGTATTTGAATTTTTCGATCCTAAAGGAACTATTTTATGAGAGAATTTTAATAGGTGTTTGATTTTTCTAACAATAAAGAAAGGATTTTACAAGGCGTTTGGATTTTCATAACCTAAAGAAATAGGATTAATCTACTTTGCCAGAAAAAATTGTGATGAAGTAGTGCTTGGAAAGGTATGTGATGGAAGGTGATTGGATGAAAAAGTTGATTATATTTTAAACTGTCTAATAATATAATGTCATGTGACGTTACGTAAACTTTTTATATCAAATATGATCTACTCTACAGGGAGCATAACGTGTATAAATGAAGAAATGAAAATGTTTTGTAAGAGGAAACGATGTTTTATTTTGTTTTTGTTTTAATGCAGACATACATTGATACGGAGATCAGATGTTGATTGATGCCGTTAACTATGAGGGTACCCCCTCACTCTTTTATTTTTTTAATGACATTTCCTCAAATATTCTCACTCTTATCAATTCTTGTGTCTCAAAAACATTTGTTTTTATCTCTCTTGTTTTTTCAAGTTTCCATTTTTCTTTTTCGAGCTTTTGATGATGGTACAATTATTTACTCGATTAAGATTTTTTTTTCTGGTTTCTAACATCCTTCACGTACACTTACAAGTGCACTTTTAATTAGTATGGTGATTTGATCCTAGAAACGAGTGTATTTTTTTCTCTTTTTTGAGGAAATTCCAATGAAACGTGTTATTGAACTATTTCGTAGTAAACTGGAAGCGAAATAAAAAACAAATCACCATTTGCCATAGTAGCTAGAGTGGCCAGGGCACATCTCCAAGTGGTAAAAGGGGAGGGTGGAGAAATCCAGCTTTGCTTGAGGCTGCTGCGTCAAGGGTTCGAATCCTGAAATATGAATTTGGCTCTTGAGTAAGTGCAAGTGTACAAGCAGCCTTCCACCTTGTACCCTTGGAGGCATAACCTGCGATTTACCTCCCTCACGATACTCTAGAGCTGGGGCGGTGGGGGACCCTCAAGGTTGGGGTTCAACCGTTTTTAGAGTGGCCAGCTTATGAACCATTATATTCCCTTGACAAGGTGACTAGAAATTATTAATTACCTTTCATCTTTTCGACGAGTGCTACATTGTCCAATAAAATAAAAGCATTGACAAACAAGTTACAAACATACTTGATACATGTAATGCATCACATTTAGAGCTATGTCTAGAACAAAAATTATAGAAATTTATGAATTTTATTTCAAATTTAATCAAATGTGCGTCACTTATTTTTCAATTTATGTTATACATAATTTATTTTTAATTTTTTATATAAACTAACAAAATGATTAAAAATCATGAAAGGGATTTAGGGCAGTGATATTTATAGATTAGAATTTAATTATATATAATAAATATTTTTCCTGTTTAGCATGATAAAATATGCTAATAACAAAATTGAAAATAGAATTAAGGGAAAATTGCAGCAGAAATTTCAAACATTTTGAATACTAGCAGACTTTTTCCTAACATTTCATTTGTTGCAATAGTTATCTCAAACTTTTTAAAACGTTGCATCTGAGGCCTTTTTGAATGGAATTTATCCAATTTTTCATTAGTTGACCTAAAAAAAATGATTTTGACCCGAAAATTAATTTTGACCTCATTTTATTCAATTTTAAAAGAATATTTTCTTCACCCGCATTTCCATTCTCTCTCCTCTCCCCCAAAAACTTCAGTCCGTACTCAATTTTTGAGCAAGAAAATGCATATATATAGAGAGAGAGAAAGAGAGAGATAGAGGCTTTGGATTTTCTCTTTCTGATGAGTGATTATAATTGCTCGAGAGAATTTGCTTTGTTTATAAATTGTTCTTGTTGGTGAAATTTGTTTCTTTTTTGTTATAAATGGGAATTTTGCTTAGTTTTTCTCAAATCTGTGATTTTCCATTCCAATCTATTATTGTATTTCCTGTTTCTCAGTCATTTTTTTTCTATTCAAATCTTTAACCGACACCTTTTGATTTTTGGATGATGATGATAGAGGTCCGAATTATCTTTCAGTTTCTTCTCCCATAATTTCCTGTCGAGAAAAAAATTGTTTTCTTCTTTTCGTCTCTTTGTTTCTTTTAGATCTAATTTGAAAGTCGAAAAGAACCCAGAGAAGTTAAACTCTCCATTTGTAGCTTCATTTTGGGCAAAAAAATCTTTTGTTCTAGCCTGCACCATATATATATTGCAGTCAGATGCACCAAAAAAACTCCTTTTTTTGAACTTCAAAATCTGTAGTTTAATCATACTTCACATTCGATAAATATTATGTAATATATTAGTTGATTAGTAGCTTTCTGGGTTTTTCACCCCCCCAAAAAACGCACATATTTTGGGGAAAGTTTGAAAATCTTGAAACTGGGACTGAAGTTTTTTCCCAGAGGAGAGAGAAAGGGACTGTGGGTGGAGAAAATATTGAATTACTATTTTGTCCTTTTAGAATTGAGTAAAATGTGGTCAAAATCACTTTTTTAGATCAAAAGGATCTCAAATACAACGTTTTGAAAGGTTTGGAATAACGACTGCAACAAATGAAAGGTTGAGAAAAAATTTGCTAGTATTTAAAAGATTTGAATCTTCTGCTACAATTTCCCCTAGAATTAATGAACAGGGAAATGTAGGAATATCTCACGATCACAATCACAGTTCACAAGGCATTTGTTGTCATGCTATAGAAGAGCTTTCGAATTACGTGACTCTTAGTGTATATAGGTGCATGTGGGGCATAAATATTAGGTATTAAGCAAACATTAAGGATTTAAAGTTATGTGAATGACGAATTACTATGGATATAAACGTTTATATGCAAAAATATGTGCTTCATATAATATATAATCATTTTTTTATAATTGTTAAATTAAATTGGATGCTTTGCTCTAAGGTATATTGCTATCTACCACACATAATTGAATGTATATATAATTGATTTTAGCCCCTTGGGACATAGTCTAGTGGTGCAAAAGACAGGAGTGAGGTTTTTTCATGTTTTACTGGCAGTCGCAGTGTGGGGGTTCGATTCCTGAGACATGTAATTGGACTCCTTATAAGCGCAGTGTACAGGCAACTCTTATTCTCTGGCCTGTTGGGGCACATCCCGCAATTTACCTCCCTCACAAAGCTGTAGGGATCGAGCAGTGGGAGCCCTCAAAGTTGGGGTTCAACCTTTGTATATAATTGATTTTAACCATGGATTTAACTCATCATAGATTTTTTACAATCTTAATATTGCATTTCAAGTCCAAACGTCTATGAGGAGTTGCCTTCTTATGGTATTTTCTCATGTTTATTCTGGATTGGAAAATCTATCAAATCAAGTGACCATGTGGGGTATAATTAGGTAGTTTCTGTTTTGGAAAAAAGAGTCAGACAGATTTAGATGAAATTTTTAAAAGTCGATTAGTGTAAGTCCTAGGAACAGACTCATGAAAATGGACATCACTTCTATGCAATTAGACATGGAGATACATAAAATGATGCTGTAGTAATTTATCAAATTACGGGTATTTAGGGGTTTATATCATACATTTTATTTATTTATTAATCAAATATTGAGGACTCAAAGTTATATGAATAATTATAATTTAAAAATTATGTGTCCCAAAAAAGAAAGGTGAAAGTTTCATATATGTTGAAGCATTTTCTACCTTAAAAAAAATAGGTGGGCGTCTTTATAGGCCTATAACTCGAAAATATCAATGGTATAGACTATAGAGTAATCTTCGTGTTCACCCTTATTTATGTGGTGTGTAACTGCAAAGAAATGAACTCAAAAATAGAGAACTTCATCCCGTTATTGCCACCAAAATTAACTAAAGAGATATTAATATGTTACAATAAATTTACTGAATATATTATATTGGAAGTATCGGTAGTTAGTCTCCCTCATTTTCTCTTATTTGAAAGTTTGTTTATCCGAACTCATTTCTATCGCCATACATAAGGTTCACTTATATTTAATATGATATGTCAACTGTATTTATCAAATCATCATAGTGTCATCAGATTCTTTGATAGAAAGAAAACATCTATAAGTAGTCATTTTTCATGATTTTCCCCTTTTTTTTCTCAATTGGAAGTGTATCAAAGACTTTGCATTGGAAGTGCACATGGAAAGATCATTTTGCCTTACCATTCACGTCTTAAGTACCAAATTAGTCAAATCATCACACATTATTCAGTTCTCAACACTTGATAGTTGAGCACATGGCATTTGTTCACTTCTAATCAAATTAACTTTATATTCACGATTTCATGAATTCATAAATATTAGGAAAAATTGTAATCGAGGTACCAAACATTTCGCTTATTAGCAGATTTTGTCAAAACCTTTAGTTTGTGTCACCCACGATATCAAACCTTTCAAAAACTCGCAATGGAAGTCCAAATGGATGGAAACTGTTAATTTAACCGTTAGTTGACCAAAAATTTAACATTGACCATTATTTTGACTAATTTTAAAATGATAAAATGATAACTTTACATTTTTCAACAAAAAAAATAATTACAATATATTAATAATTAAATCAAAACACAAAAATACTATTCATTTGCTTCTCCATTCACCCCCTACCCACTCACCCACCCACCCACCCACCCACTCCACAAAACCAAATCCCACCAAAATCGATCATCCACCCACCCACTTCCCAAAACCGTTGGAAGTGAGTTACACACACACACACACACACACACACACACACACAACTGAGTAGCAAAAGGGGGTTGATTTTAGACATATAATTAGCAGAAATTGTGGAAGAATTTTTGGGTTTTGCTTTCGCACTCAACCATCATTCTTGCGCACAATCAAGCTCTCACAGTGTATGTTTTGGTGAGTGTCGATTTTGGTGGGATTTGGTTTTGTGGAGTGGTTGGTGGGTGGGTAGGGGTGAATGGAGAAGAAGATGAATAGTGTTTTTGTGTTTTGATTTAATTATTAATATATTGTAATTATTTTTTATTTATTTTTTTGTTGAAAATGTAAAGTTACCATTTTATCCTTTTAAAATTAGTCAAAATAATGGTCAATGTTAAATCTTTGGTCAACTAACGGTCAAATTAACAGTTTCCATCCATTTAGACTTCCACTACGAGTTTTTAAAAGGTTTGGTATCGTAGGTGGCACAAACTAAAGGTTTGGACAAAGTCTGGTAATAAACAAAAAATTTGGTACCTCGACTGCAATTTTCCCTAAATATTAATCATTTATTCACAACTTATTTTTGTATATTTATAATTTAAATTGATTATAATCACCAAACAAATGTGTAAAACTGTATAATCAAAATGGCATAGTAAGCATAAAATGGCATTTATTCTTTATTTTAGAATGTTAAAAGTAAAGTTTTATAATGATGTCTACTGATTTTGTTATATTTTAATAAAATTTTAATAATTGGAATTTTTAAAACACGCCATCCCACTGCATTGTTGAAGTTACATAACAAATCGGTAATACCGATCGATGTTTTCAAAATCGGCTCAGCCTGACCGTTTAAACCTATTAAAATTGGGAACTGGGGTCCAAATGCTGGCCTATCATGTCCGATCAACCGATTATGACTAAACAACTTAAAAATCCACCGCATCAACCAATTCAAATGTAAACCGAAGAACCAATCATGATTTTGTGATTTTCCATTTTTTCTAATTTAAAAGATTTTAACTTCATAAATTGACCTCATAAACTACAATTCAAAGACACATGGAGAAATATTGGATGACATGTTCCTTTTATAGATGCGCTCTGTCAAATGATTTCATTAACTTTCAATGTGGAATAGTGCATTTTATAGACACTTCTCTCCAAATGTTTCATAAACTTCCAATCTGGGATAGTGACATAGCAAAAAATATTAAAATGACCATCAAAATTATGTTTTAAATGTATATCTAATTGGTTATTTTAATTTTCAATCCCAACTAACCAAATTGTAATATCTACCTTCATCTTTTCATTTATTTAATTTTCAAATTTAACTTAAAATTGCACTTATTATTAATATATTAATATTATATATCATTTCCTGTAAGTTTAAACTATTTTAATTTAACAAAGCAAACTAGTTTAACATATTGATTTTTAATTTTTAAAGTATCAAGACTAATTATAGGATAATGAATCTAATTAACAAATTATTAATATGAAAATTTTGGGAAAAAAAAATCGTTCTCATAGTATTTTATTCTTTTGTATGTATTTATTGCATCTGGTTCCATCCTAATTGAACCTTTTGATCCTTCACCCTTCACCTTTTCTGATTTGATGAGTGGGTCGATCTTCAAAATATTAGTATTGATTGAACAGGGTTACAGAGTGTAATTAATCATAGGATAAAACCATTTGTACACTATTGTATACAGCCCCTTCACACGTTAAGGGGGCCCACATGAATTAAAAATTTGTGGGCTCCCTCATTGTAAAGGGGATGTAAAAGTGTGTACACTAAGCAAAACCCTTAATCATATTTATCGACTAAAAATTGTAATTACATATGGAGAGATATAAGCTCTTACGAAACTTGATTCTATTTTTCATTAATTTAGCTCATTTCATATTTTGGAATTTCAAATTAATATTATTTAACTCTAGTTTGATTCTATTTTTAAGAATTTTTCTGTGAAATGATTTTTTTTAACGTGTGATTAAAAATTAGAAAAAAAATTGAATTTTCTCAGGAAATTATGTTATCGGAAGAATTATGTTTGAAAATAAATTTTAGAGAATGAATCAAATAAAAGCTCAGTAGTAATATTAATACTTAATGATTTTTCACGGGGTCCTGTGCATGAAAACTCTCTTGGAAAAGTTCAAAAAAATGGGCGGAGGCTTGGAAAAAGCGTGATTGGGGTCTGAAACGTGTCAGTTTAAATTGATGCTTTTACTTTGCACGTGTGGCACATCTCTCCACTCTCCTTCTTAGATCTTCTGCTCCCCATTCTCGAGGCATTCTAGGTGATTTTTAGCACCAATTCATGTACTAACGAAAATTGCTATCTACAGTGTATAATGCTAGTGATGCAGACAATTAGAGATTTACTGTATATAATGAATAATGTTTCTGATTGATAAGTGCGTTTTTGCACATTTATTTAACATATAAATAAACTTAAATATTTATTAAATGAACGAATTTTTACTCACAATTATTTAATTATTATTTTTGTACATAAAAAACACACAAGAAAATAGAACAAGGCAAAAAGAGGAGAAAATAACTAAAATTGTGTGAAATTGGGAACCAAAGTGCACAAGTCAAAAAGTTAAAGGACCCAAGTTGCAAATTATGAAGGACTTGATTGAAAATGAATTTAAAATTTAAGGATCAAATTGGATGTAATCAAAGTTGGAGAATCAGTCGTGCAATTCTTTAGGGACCAAATTCATAAAGGTGGGGAAAAATGGTGAAGACGTGCGCCTAAGCCTGTATGCTAAGGCGTGCAGTAGGGGTGGCAATCGAGCCGAACGACTTGCCGGCTCAGCCGCTCGACTCGTAAAAAGACGATTTGTAGATGACTTGGGCTCATATTTGGACGAGCCAAGCTGCTCGGGTCACCCACAAGCCTAGTTTTCACGAGCTCACGAATGAAAAATTTGAAACAAATGAGCCAAAAAAATATAAAAAAATTAAAATTAAAATTTTGAGCTCGGCTCTTCACTTTGGCAAGCCAAGTTCGTGGGTAGATGGGCAGAGCCGAGCCGCAATGCCTTAGCCCCAATTTCGGGTAACAAAGGGCAACTAAATGGCTAAAACGCGCTAATAATTTTCTAATTAGGCGTGCGCCTTGGTTTTAAAAGAAGGATTTGCATGCACATTTTAAATTTTTCAAGGCCTCTTATTGCATTTTCGCTAGGATAATTTTTACACTTTCTAAACACCACTTTCTACCATTCTTCTTCCTCTTTTCTTCTTTTCTTTTCTTCTCTTTTCTTTTCTTTCTTCTTTCTTGGATTTTGGGGAACAACTAAAAGCACAAGGAGAATACATCAAGGAAGGTAAAGAAACATTTGGGGAAATCAAGTTTAATCTATGGCAATCTTCAAGAATCCAACCAAAAAGGGGGTTTCACTTTTATCTTGGATTTACTCCATTATTTTCCTCCATTTGAGATTTGTTGTATGAAATATTCTCCTTTCTATTATTTGTATAAGATGGGCTAAAGTTTAATTTTTAGGATTTATGGTTGAAGTTAACCTAACTTTAATTAATTTTAATATTTATTTTTTAATGTTTAGTTACTTATTTTCATGTGTTTTTACTATTGTTGTTATTGCATTTTCATTTTATGTGGCCAATTAATGATTGTATTTAGTAATTTGTACATCATTCGAGAGAATATTGTGCAGAAATTCTATGTTTGTGTAGCGGATAAAGATATACTCCTAACTTTAGGTGATCCATTGAGCTATTTTCACAAAAATTTAATATAGTTGTTTGGTTTGAATCGACATAGAGATATAGTAGGTTAATCAATCAATTAGGGTTAATTTCGTTCGAGAGAGATAATTAACTAAAATTGAAAAATCGGGTCAACATTGCAAATGATTAATTTATTAATTGGCTTGTGGAGGAATTAGTTAGACGACAGTTAAACTAAGCAATAAATCCCAACCACGTTTTCCTCCGAAATTCTCAAGATTTTTACGTTCTTATTTTGTAGATTTTTAGTTAACTTTTCTTATTTTCAAAATTAAATCTTTATTATGTGTCTGTTTCTTTTTATTTTTACAATTAAATTAATTAAAGTTGTGTAATATAAAGTAAACATTTCTTGAGCGATCGATAATCTGGAGTCAAAACATTCATTTTATTATTCGAATGCGACCAGTACACTTGCGATTTGCACTTTTTTAGCCGACAGTCATCTATCTAAATAATAGATAACCAATTTTTATAATTTTTTTGTGACAATTAAGTGACGTTATATGGTCGAATCTCTTAAATATAAGAATATGTGTCTATCGAATCACTAATTGACATACAGCCCTTGTTTGAGTTCCTTTTTTTTTTTTTTTTCAAAATGCATTTTTCAATAGTAATTTGATACTATTTCAAAAATACATTCTTCAATAAAAAAATATTACACAAAACCTAAAAAAATTTCTTATTTTTTAACCACACATTTCCCATCATAACACTATTGTAAAAAGCATTTTTTTTTTTATTAAAAGAAAAAGGACTTGAACAACCCCACAAACTGCTTGTCATTGAATTTGAGTCATTAAACAAAATTTATTGCGCACACAAATTGCAAGTACATTTAGAATAATGTTATCCTATATGAGTGATGCCTAGTATCTATGTGATAATACAGTCTTACATCTACAATAGATAATCTATAATATAATTTGTATAACCAATTGTACATAGTTCCATCGACATATCGATTAGTTTTAAGCATCAATAATGTTAGATAGTGTTGGCACACTAACTATAGAGTATAGATATGTATTAGACATCACTCCTATATGATAATATTATTCTAAATGTACCTACAATTTAAGTGCGGGCAATCAAAGTTGTTTAATGACTATAAAAGTACATCTTTCTTGAGAACCTTGAGCCTTGGTTCAATTTTTAGCTTCGAGCAAACTCAAGTGCTCCCCAACCCCCAAATGTAGTCGCAAAAAGCCATCACATAGAATTCCGAACCAAAATATTTGTTATTACAATTATTTTTCCTTCTTCTTTTCGAATACGTTAGGGATACACATAAATTGATCGTTCTCAAATTGATCTTTTTCTTTCTTTTTTCTAATTAATTCATGGGAGTGAAGCTTTATCAATGTTGTAGAAAAATTTACAAGAGTAGAAAATTATTATTATTGAACAACAAAAAACAATATTAAGAGGAAAATATAGAAAGTTAAACTCCAATAAATGAAGTTAATGTGCTCATAAAGAGACCAATTGCTATTGAATTCAAGCACAAACTAAAACTTGTTTGATTGTATTACGTGTATATAATAATTTTTACACACATGATGTGATACGATATGATAGATTAGAGTTTCTTCAACAACCAAAAAAAAAAAAAAAAAAAGACTACTCTTTTTTATACATCATTTTTATGAAAAATTATTTTCTTGAAGAACATGGGGTCTATAGAATTTGAGATTTGAAAATGATTTTGAAAAAAAAAATTATTTTAAATAAATCCGTGGGTGAAACAATCTCTGAGATATTTTCTTTCTTTTTGTCAACATGTCTCTTCTTCAACATACTCTATAATCTTTGTAATCTTAGAATACATACAACCTATACTAACTAAATAATACTTTACTTACTTAAAATTATTGTGCAAACAATGGAAAGTTGTTGCAAGAACCCAAAAAATTATCATTGGGTAAATAGGACAATACGTCCCCACCTTTTTCAATGTTATCGTGCAAAAACGTTTATAACTTTCATTTTTTGGCATTTTCACTCCTATCTTCACCTTTCATTGTGCAAAAAGTCATTTTCATCCATTTTTTCAATAAAAAAATGATTTTACTCTCCTATTCAAATAAAACAAAATGAAATGAAATGAAAGAATAAAGAACTAATAGCAACTAGTCCCAAAGTTTCAAAAAATTATAAATTAATCACAAATATATAATTAAACATCAAACTAAAAAAAAAAATGCATTCATCTTCCTCCTCCATTTTCTTGTTCCAAGCCCTATCGGCATGCCACAGTTGTCAATGTCACAATAATTAATACCCATTAATTCTCAGTCCACAAATCCAACCCACAAATCCAACCCCCAAAAGCAGAAAAACAAAGGAAAAATGGGGTGTAGCTACGAGGAAGAAGACTACGAAGCAATGACCTTATCAAACCCTCAATTCGGGCCACCGCCATAGACACGAAGCTCTACCGCTTACCGATATAGTTATCTTACCAATGAATTATAACTTCTCAGCTCTATTATGCAAGGACATTCTATACACCATATTAGAGAACTTGTTACTCATCGACCTGGCCCGTTCGGCTTGAGTTTGCAGGCTCTGGTACTCCGTGGTTGTTGATAAGGATATACAAATCAAGGCTTTATTTCTACCTGGAAACTTTCGGGTGTTGGAAACCCTACCTTTGCTAGCTTCTGGAAAGACAATTCGCTTTCCAAATATGCCATTTCGCATCGCCTATCATGTGGGGACTCTATTACCAACCTCATTGTCAAATATTATGTTTAGGTATTTTATGCTTTGTATTTTGTTTTTTTTTTTTTTTTTTTTTTGTTTTTTTGGGGGGGGGGGGGGGATGATATTGATTTCTAGTTTTGTGGGATGGTATAGTAGCCGGCTATGGTTGGGTTGCCTGTGGTCGACAGGTCGATGGCCGACGATTTTGACTTGTTTGGAGTGGATGGGGTGAATGGGATTGGTGGAGAATAGTGTAGAAGATGATGATGTTTTATTTTTGATTTTTTAATTTAATTTTTAAACTTGTATAATGTAAGAAAAATGCAAACTTATCATTTTAACCTTTTCAATTTGGTCAAATTGATCAAATTTTAATTTCTTTGGTCAACTAACTGTCAAATAGATGGATTCCATCCACACGGACTCCAAATGCATATATCTGAAAGGTTAGGGACCTCCGCCAGCACAAATTAAAAGTTAAGGTAAAGTCTGCAAAATATGAAAATATTAGGGACCGTTGTTGCAATTTTCTTGATTATAAGTTGGTGGATTCCATGAAATGTGTGGTTAATAAATGAATAAAAATTATAAATTCAATAAAATGTATAGTTGAAAATGAAGCTTGACCAGCTTATAATCAAACAAAAAAACTTCGTCAAACAAGGGATAACTAAATGCCAAGTGAGAAACTTAGCGAATAACTGAATTTATAAAGACGAGATATTTTATAGGGTCAAGTGCCACATAAATTGACAACAGCAAAAAATTAAACTTTCTGTCACACTCTTATGGTGTGTAAATATGCACACACAATTATATGCATGCAAGTCAAAGAGAGAGATTCGACCAACCTCTCGGTGGAATTCAAGATCTCATAGTAGAAGACAGAAAAGTTTAGAGCCAGACCAAGTCTGATGGGATGAGTAGGGGGGGAGATCTGTGGAAGCAGCGCTAGTGGCAGCCTGCAATATAGAAGATCAAGTTCAGTAAATATTACGGTTCCTCAAATTCAGCCAAGGAAGATAAAATTTTCGTAAATTCCAAACATCAGATTTTGGCTTAGGGAGATCATAAACATGAGAAACCATACAAAATGTGGGAGGCAAAAGAACTATAGCAAAGAAAGTTACAACTTGATACCACCCAAAAAAAAAAAAAAAAAAAAAAAAAAAAAAAAAAAAAAACCTTTTAGGCCTTGAGTAACTTGTCAGCTGCCTCTTCGCGATCATCTCCTGTTTTGAACTCACCTAAGTAATGATAATAGTCTCC
>NW_019242624.1:40736-45194 GCF_002742605.1 Olea europaea var. sylvestris | reverse complement strand
GGGGGGGGGGGGGGGACACGGTTCGGTACATCCCCCCCTCGATACAAACATCTTTATCCAATTCGGTATCATCTTTCGTTTTTCACAACAAGTTGAAATCAGAGCTATTTCGTTTTCAATAAAGTGGTTTCAAATCTGGTTCAGATTATAACATCTAGTAATTTAATTATATTAGGAGTCAAAACCAATATTTTTTAGAATCCCTTCTAAATTATATTCTCATATAAATATAATTTGATGTTTTTTAGTTGAGAATTGTGTCTAGTTGAAAACTCTTTCAATTAACGTTGAGGATAAATAGAACAATTAGTATATATTTACCCACATGTGTATTTTATCGGTGGAATAATGAAAAATGTTTATGTTAATAATTCTTTATCTGCTCCAAGAGGACCTATGTGCCTCATTTTACAAGATTGAGAATTAAAAACCTTGAAAAATCAAATGGCGACTCAAAAGCACATATAACTGTCGATACTTTAGAAAATTATGACTTTACATTCTTACCTTGAGACCAATCAGTGAAAACTGTGCTCTAGCTGATAATGAAGGAAAGCGAGAATCGACTCATTCTTTCCCTTTTTTTCCCCTGAAATCATTAAAATTTATGTTTTTTTCATAAAAAATTCAAGAAACATAAAGAAAAGAGTTTTAAAACCACAACATTCTCCTGTTTGAAAATATTAATAATTTCTTTCTAACATTAAAGGTTATTTTGGAGACCAAAAAAGGTCACATAAAATGCTTTTAAATTTAATTATTTTTTGAATTATAATATAAATTGTTCGTTGTACATCTTCTGTCATACCGTATATCAATGTGAAAGAGAAAATATTTAATAATCAATATCTTTCCTAATTAGCAAATTTTTAATCTCCTAAAATATTAATCATAATCAAGAACCTGATTACTCTTTGACGTCTAAAATGTAGATCCACAAATAAACTATGATATGCGATAGAGGTATAGAGGCTGGTCGACTTCTGTGACCCAAATTCATCAAAACTATAAAAGAAAATATAAATTAAAAAGTTGACAAAAAGTCGAATACAGGACCTCAAGATTAAAAATAATTAGGTAGCAAGGACTGCAAATGATATGATTCACCTGATGAATTATTGTCATTATTTAATTTGATTTCTGTCCCAATCATTTATTATTTAGAATGTGGACTTTATCTATTCAAATTTACATCTTCTCCTCCCTTTGTTTCTACTTTTCATATCTGATACTAAACAAACAGAAGCTCATCATCATTCTTGGTATGTTTAGTATATATCTTTGTATGTATAATTCTTTGATGATCATATGGATATTCTTTTCTTCTCATTGTTTAATTTAATAAAACTTAAACTTTATGAATCTTTAGAACTTTATATCAAAATCTCTCTGTCAAATCACTTAGAGAATTGCAAGTGCGGAGTATACATTGATCCATTGTTTTAAATACCAACTGCAAGGTCTTGATTTTAGCTTCTTACTCTTTAATCTTGATTGCTTTAACTCTTTTTTCTTTCTTCTTGATTATTGATTTTGATTGCGGATTTTGGATTTTCCTCTTCAATATGATTTCACTTGTATTCTTGTGTTAATGGAATGACACAAAGAATGAGAATCACAGATGAATTGAGAATTATAACTCAATATATAACTTTTCACATGTATTTCAATTCATCATGAAATACAACCTTAAAGGAACCCATACTTTATTCATATGCCCTAAACCCAATAACTTTAATTCTTTATGGGCAACTTAAAAAATCATATGAAACATTTTCTGGAGGTAAAAAATAGTATTAAAAAGTGACACAATGTCACTTTTTTATAAAAATTGTGTCACATTGTGTAAAAAAAGTGATACAAAGTCATTTTTAAAAGTTAAGTGTCATTTTTTTATTAAAAAATCACATACAATGTCACTTTTATTAAAAAGTAATAAATCAAGAAGTTGATTGAAAAAAATGACAAACACTAAAAGAGTGACAAAAATTTTTAAAAAGTGACAGAAATTTTTTAAAAATGACGAATTCAAAAAGGTGACAAAATAAAAAAAGGCAAAAATTTTAAAAAAGTTACATAAATTAAAAAAAAGTGATATTTTTATAAACAATAGTACTCTCTCTTTTTTCATTCTTCTTTAATTTATAAACATCCACCAAACATGTTTGAAGTAATTAATTCGAGTGTACAGGCAGCTCTTATTCCTTGAACTATTGAGGTACATTTCGCGATTTACCTCCCTCACAAAACTCTAGGGGTGGGGCGATGGAGACCCTCAAAATTGGGGTTCAACCTTTTTAGTAATTAATTGGAGTTGTTGAGCGCTAGGCATCAGCCTGCAAAATGTATGCGATACTCCAAACTCTGACGCTTTTGCCATACTTTCTCCACGCGCTTCCTCCAATTTCCACACCTCCATCGTCAAACCCTCACTGCTCATGTCGCCTCACTTCCTTTTTTGCCCAATCCTACTCTCGAAACTATCTAGGGGGGAAATTGGGACTCCAGGAGTGTCACAAATGGGAAATGATAGACAAAAATAGACAACAAAAACTGAATTTCAAAGCCAAAAGTATGAGTGCATATCACATACCAAATTACTTTTCCCAATTATTCTCGAGAGAGATGAGAGAGAGGAATATAGAGAGAAAATAGAGCAAAAAGTATAAAATAAGAGCATTAGGGTTTAATTTAACGAAAATATGTAGTATTTTATACCTTGTAATACCTTTTGAGATGATTTTTAAATTATAATGTTATTTGCAGTCACTCACTGTACTACTTATCTTATGTGACATACATGTTATTGTAAGTGATTTGATACATTAATATGGTATGTTTTTTATTACTTTATACAACAGATTATTAACCGCCGTATGTATGACATGTGGCGACTGCAAATGACATTATTGTTTATCAAAACATTCTTTTATTTAGGGCATATAGTTTAATTTTCTCATTCTTTATTAAATCACTTTAATGAACTTAACTTTAAGATAGTATTTATACTTAATTAATTATATATAAAAATCCATATGAAAAATTAATTTTTCCCATCACTCATCTCATCATTTGAATTTTCGATCTGGTTATTGATTTGAAAGATGGTGACGATGGAAACGAGAGCAACTGGCTGTTGTGGCTCCAGCCACTTTTACAACGATTGATCAATATGTATTGCTTGGACTGAATCGATGGACCTCTTCGTTCACTCTGCCTCAGTTTGCACAAGGATCGTTGAGCCATCTAGGTCCGTCTGATCCTTTCCCTACTGCCAACACCATTGACTCTCTTTTATAGTTATAGTTTGTAGATAAGATTGTTCTATTTGATTGACTAGTTGGTTTTAATTTGAACAGATAATTAGATCCACTACTAGAAAGTGTGCCAATAGCAACGAAATTTACCAACGGACAATTTCTGTCGCTATCACAGATGGATTACCAACGAATCACCGACAAATTATTCATTAATTAATTTATAATCAAGGAAATAAACTTAATGACGAATTTATTGATAGAATGCTTCAGTTATTAAAATTCCGACCATAATCCGTTGGTAAAAATTAAAAAGAATCAATTAAAATTTTCAGACAAATTTTCCTACGGATGATTCCATTGGTAAGGGATCCACACCATTGATTAAAAAAACAATTTTTGAAATGTGTGGTAGAAATTTGTGCCAACTCAATGATTGTAAGCCAAATTGTACAGTGGATTGTACACGTAGCATACTTCTAATAAAAATACCAACGAAAAAATCTGTTGTAAATATTTTATTGTCAAGCATTTTGGATAACATAATCTATTATGTAACACAATGTTCAAATGTTGCCCACTAATATTCTAAGAAATCTTCGATTATTTATCATTGTCTGAATCTTTATATACATTTTTCGAAGTTAACACAATAAATGATTTACAATAACAGATTAAATTATATGGCAATTAGTGAACTTAAAATAGATGGGATAAATTAAACATGGTGTTTTGAAGTAGTGGTGGACATTTTTATGAACTAGAACTAGACTCAATCGAATTAAGATTTTAATCAAATCTAGTTGAAATCAAGTAGGAGTGGATGGAAAAATAAAATAAAGGACAAAAAAAGGTAGGATCCGTTTGATTGCAAAGATGAAATTTGGGTAGAAAGAAAACGAATTCCATGAATTTGAATTGTCTAAAAATTGTTTTACTGAAAATTGTCAATTATTGTATTTGATTGATATAATTTTTCACATGGAAAATGTTGAAATAAAAGTGTCTTTTGTGTTCGTTTGACTTTATTTTTTTTAATGAAAATTGTCAATTTAAGGGATATTCTCTTTTATAATTGTTCCTAAAATTTGTTTCCATTACCAAAAAGAAAAAAGTTTCCAAGAAAACCAAAAATATCTAAAAATCACCTATCTTTTGGTGTTCATTTGACTTTATTTTATATGAAAATTGTTAGTTTAAA
>NW_019242624.1:16220-39039 GCF_002742605.1 Olea europaea var. sylvestris | reverse complement strand
TTTTTTTTTTTTTTTTTTTTAAATAAAGGCAGCAACGTCAAGCCTTAACGTTGCTGTCATAAAATAAGGCAGTAGCAGCCTGCTGCCTTCTTTAAACCTCGCCCTAGCCCACAGATGGTCCTAGTCGACAAGCTCGATTACTAGCCCTACAGGCTACATGTAGCTGCCTTAAAGAGGGCAACTTGCGGCCTTCTATAGCCACCTTCATGTAGCTGCCTAGTAAGGTTGTAATCATAGTGTTAATGTTACCTTAACAATCAACTTTACGAAGTTGCCTCAACTTTTACATTTTCCCCCCTCCTTTATTTCTAAGTTTAAATGGGTCAACTCGAGCTCCAGCTGACTCCCCAAAATAGCCCAAGCTTGGGCTAGATTTTCACGAGCCGGGCTGACTCGAGCTCCTTTCTGGCCCAGCCATGAGCGCTTGAGTCAACTAACAAAATTGACATCCTTAATTTGCCCTATAACACAACATTTATCCATAAAAAGCTCAATCATCTTGAGTGCATTCAGGCTTTGTTTTGGTAGAGATTTTTGAGATCAAACTTTATGAGAAGTCTATTTTTAGAAGAATGTTCGATTAAAGAGTAGGAAAAATTTATGAATTTACATACATAATTATTTTATTAAAATTGTGAAGGTGAATGGAATTAAGGAAAAAATAAATTTTATAATAAGGGCCAAGCATGAGCTTAATTTCCTTTTTGGTAGGGTTAGGTCCGATAAAGAAATTAAGAATCAATACACACATAAAATCGTATCCAAACCAACCCACTGTAACTCTCAAATCGAACCGAACCAAACCAAACTGATTCTGTTAGGTTCGGTTAATCGGTTTGAACTTTTAGTCCAACTTGAATTTTTTTATTAAAATAAAGATGTCCAAATTTTTGGATCCAATTAGATTGCAAGAACTAAAATAATTGAATAACTTTATATTACAAGAATTATTGACTAACAAATAAAATCAGATTAATAAAAATAGATCAACAAAAAACTTAAGAATTTTGTTACTTTTTATGTATTATGTAGCATGATTGCCTGGATAGGAAAAAATGACTAATTAAAACATAATAAGCTTGTGAAAGGAAATTCTCAATGCTATTAGTTACCGACAACATTATAGATTGGAGGGAATCGAAATACTGTTAGGAGATTAGAGTTTATCTTTTTATTTTTATTTTTCTTTAAAAAAAATGTAAACATTAAGTGGGTTGGGTTGATTCGATTAACCATCGATTTGAGACTTCAAATCATGATCGAACTAACCTATCATAATTTTATTTAAAAGAAAACCAAACCAATTACCTGTGTCAAACCGACCCAAACCAAACTGAGTCAGTTCGATTTGATTGGTTTTTTTATCTTTTTGCCCTAGCCTATTTCTAACCATGCATTAAAAGAATTATGTATTTTGATGGTAATTGTGAAAGTTAATTTCAACCTAAACAACTCGCTTGTTTTTGGGTTGATCAAGACAAAATTATTTACTTTTTCAATTGAAAAACATATAAGTAAAACGTTTAAGCTTGGTGAAAAACGCACTTAACATCCACATGGGTGGAGCGTCCAATAATATCTTCGGACGTAAAGGATTGTCACGTTTGTAATATAAAATAATTATTTTAAAATTGAGGATAAATAAGTTGTAGATTTTGTGTTGGTCTATCTGCCAGCAAAATATTAAATGAAAACAAGTTGGCATGTAAGTTAGTACCGAATTGCATCGATTTGGTACAATTTTTATATCATGATGTTCAATATGTGGATAAAGAATTGTTGTGTAATTGATTTTTTTAATACCTTATTTTATACACATTATCTTGCATTGCAGCAAATTATGTAGAAATTAATCTTCATGTGTTCATTTGATGATCTATTTGTTAAACCGTCCCGTCGAAGAGGTAAAAAGTAACATCGTTAATAAAAAAAAATATACATTATTCATAAAATATTCAATATGATTAGTCGAGCATGCTGAATTTTATTTTTTTATCAAGACCTGGTAGTGATCTAATTATTTAATTGTTAAACAACACAGATTTTTATAACTTTATATCGCAAAAATTTATCATTAAATAGTTTAAAGTATTTAACAATAGAAATATAAATTTATTTGAATATAGTATTCAACAAATTTAAAAATCAATTGAATCATATGTGGGCCCAATAGCACCAACTTATTAATATTCAAATTAGTAGCATATATGCATTGATAGTAAAAACTAAAATATATCCATCACGGAGCACTTCTTAAATTTGGTAAATATGGATGGTCTTATTATTATTTTTCAATATGGATGGTAGCATAGTACGTGGTCTTCACCGGCATCTCCTCCGTGGTATGTATTTGAGCTTTTTGCGAAGTCGAGAAGGAATTGTCTTGAAGTCTGAACGTTGAAATGGTGTCAACAAGTTTCTGCTCTACTTAGACAACTGGTGGAATACGTTGCAATCAATATGGAGCATTAGCCGCCTAGTATATCAATACATGTTCTTATGACCATTCGATATATAGTTTGAAACAATACTGTATAATTTATGAACAAAATTTGATATTACTTTTTTCTTATCTATTTATAACATGATTCTGTTTAATATAGCAAATCAACACTAATTATAGATAGTGTTTAGAATTCGTATTACATTGATAGTATGTTTCAATAGTTCATTGTTAAAATTGACCATGACACTGTTTAATATAACAAATCAACATTAATTACAAATAATTGCAGTTGTAGTATTTAAACTTTTTATATTTTTGCAAAATATACCCAAAATTTTTATATATGTCACCTACAACCCAAACCTTTAAAACTTTAACCCCCAACACCCACCAAAACCCAGACCCTTCACTTCTCATTACCACTTCTCGCCATACTTAGTCCCAACCTTAGTCATTCAAACATCAAAAGTCAAACAAGCCCTTACCATTCCCTTTTCTTCTTCAACTAGGCCTCTTGCCTGAGCTCGAACTCAAACAACTACACCACAATCATTTTTCCTACATTGCCATAACCGATAATATCATTTCACACAAAAAAATTTTACTTAGCAGCGGATTTACTGAAATCCCATGACAGATTCTCTGATTTTATGGTGGGAAAGTTTATCAAAGCTCATGGTGATTTATGCCTTTGAAGTGGCTGTTAAGTTCTTACATCAAGTGAATGAGAGGGAATATGGTTATTGTTTATTTTCCTATAATGATCAACAGGCCCTATAAAGTGGGTAGGCAGGATGATGCCTGGAAATTGTTTGATAAAATGTTTGAGGAAAGGAATTTGGAGAAGAAGGTAAGGTGATGTGAAAATAAAGTTTTAAAAGTTTGAAACTGTGGATGACACATATAACAAATTTGGATATAATTTGTAAAAAAATACAAGGTTTAGATTCATTATCCAATTTTGTAGAACTTTGGACTTTGGAGACTAATTTTTATTTTATTATTATTTTTATAATCTCTGAGTTCGAACGCGGCAAGCCTGAATAGTCATATCCGACACCAATCACCTCTCTAGACCACTCAGAGCTTGGACCAGATCAAATAAGGGTGAGTTATCCGAAATTTGCTATCTCGACGTTCCCAACAATTCTCCCTTTAAATGAAGTACCACATCGTCTCACCCTTTCAAACGGATGTTTATCCGCTAAGAAAAGGACTATATGTTCTATCACGTCCTAATTCTTCTACAGCATCAAGGTCATTGTCTAGTGTTAGCACAATCGTCTTGAGAATTTTTTCGACCATCGCAGTTCAATTTAAGTCTCATCTACCTTGCTTCAACAACAACCATTTATAAATAAATGAAAACAACTGACTATCTAACAACATACATAAATTTTCGAGTCATCACCAAATTCAAATTCTAGTTGGAAAAAAATTCAATGTGGCATTAACAAATGAGACCCCACAGATTGCAATTTCTTCCGCAGGTGAAGCATTTTCCATCATGCTCCCCTATCATTTCAAACTTCAATACTCCAACATTACACGTGCATATCCATACTATCAATCTTGAATGCCTTGTCTATCAAACTTATATATTCAAAGATTCATTATCATTTCTTATCATCTAGACAATGAGTAATGCAATTCAAAATACAAATAGCTATAGAAAAAAAAAGACTCAATTTTAATCATGAAGGAATGTACAAATTTTTAACGTTTTTAATAAAGTAGAATCAAGTAAGATCATTTGGAACGAATAAACAGATGAATCGAAAGTGACAACGTACCAAAAAGTCTAAAATAAATCTTAGAAAGCAAGATTCTAATTTTCATGGTTGGAATTTGGGGATGTTTGGTGAGCAATGGGGCAGGGACCACTGTTCGCATTCTAATAATTGGAAATTACAAGACTAAATAAATGGCCAACTTAATTTGGTTTTCCATATTTCTTTTGAAAGTGCTAATGATATTGACTCTCCGAACAAGCGAAGAATATATTATGTATCTCATTTCGAGATAATCTAGGCATACATGCCTACAAAACATGGTCTCAATGTCTTCTCTACAAATTGAATTTTGCAACTTTTATAAGTAAATTATATCAAAATAAAAGTTTGTAAAGCAAATTTTTATTTATTAAATTGTTCCTTCAAAGATCTCCAATCAATGAATGGATTAATTTTGTAATTATATTAGTTATAATTATTATTATTATTATTATTAAGTTGGTGTTGTTGAAAATTTATTGAAAAACAACAGATGTATAGAAGCTTGCATTAACAAGAAAAATAATAAAGTTAAAAGTCAAGCAAGTATCTATTTTGAGTGCGCTGCAATCATATTGTATTTGATGCATTAAGCTTTATCCGTTCCTTTTTCTTCAGTCAATTGGTCCATCGAACAAAGAAAATCTAAAAAGCAATTCGGGATTCGTTCACGTGGGACTGAATAGAAATTTGATATGACGTTAAATAAATAATTATTATATTTTTTTTCTTTAACCCCATCTAGTCAAACACGCCCAACAAATCATAAAAATTCAAAAACGAAGAAAAATAATGAAAAATAACAAATATCCCATTTGAAAATTCTAGAAAAAGTTCACACGAGCAATAGAAAATTACTCAAAACTGATGAAGATAATGACAATCCAATATCTTTTTGCATTAAATGTGGTGGTGTAAGTGGATGCAACTCATAAGAAGTTTATTTTTCAAAAAAGACCAATAATATATATATATTGAGTGGCATGTACAAAATTTACAAACCATTTTCATTATATCAAAAATAAATGTGTATACGACAAGTAAAGGTCGTGAAGCGATGACGCTCGTCAAAATGGTCCCATTGGAGAGCTCTTATCTTCAATATTTTTCATCAATTCTAACTCATTCCTTTCTGTAACGTCTTATGAGATATATTTCTACTTAGTGTTTTTGTGCATGTCATTTGTTTTGGTATTATGCTATTTGTAATAAGCATGTTTACAAATTTGGTTGACAAAATAAGTGCTGATAAAATTTAGGTCATTGATTTCAAATGATTCAAAAATCAGTTTTTGAAATGATTGGTTTTGTAGTATTTGACTATAGAAAAACTGGTAAAATATTTTTACAGCTGGAAGTCATAATCTCCCGTGGGTCTTTTGCTTTCAACATTAATGCAATGTGTCCAATCTGAGTTGTACTCAACATGACACTGAGTTCAACATTATCCTTCTCAGAGGTTGATCGAACTTATACCGTAATCAAACCGTCCAAATGTTTGACCAACAACGTCGTGAAGAAGAGAATTAATTTTTTTTTTCCCTTTTTAAGGTTGTTCTAATTAAAAGAGCGTTCCCACTTCTCACCCTCCGTTCACATCTACCAGGTACTAAACACGAACAATCTTAATGCATATACAAACATTGACTTAACATTATACAAATATTGATGCGATATTCGTTTATTTGTGTTCAAATCAAAACATTTATTCGACTCAAAATGAACTAACATAATTGGATGGGATACCTTAATTTAAACAAAAGCATACCAAGAATAAAGTACCTTGATTGAGATAAAAGTGTAAAGTGAATGGGTCAAATTTTACTAGGGATTTATCTAGTGGTGATGATTTATTTATGTAGGTCCCGCCATGTGAGAGGGGGACATCTTTATGTAATCCATATTATGTACCTATTACAAAACCCTTTTACTGGTCTTGTATAGTCCATTCTAATCCACTTCAATATTGGATATTAAACACCTCCCAATTAGATTTGTTATCAAAAACCTTTGATAAAAGCCAAATGCCACAGTTCCATAAGCAAAGCAACATCAATTATAAAGGCCAAAAAGGGGCTGGATCACATTATGCACAGCTAGCTATATTTTGTACAAATTGGTGAAATATATGGGGACCAGTCATAAGGACACCCACCAACTACTATTAGCTTAATGAAATGAAGACAATTTTCAATAATGACACCCACCTACAGAAATTTGAATATTAAAAACCGAACAAAATTGAAAGCATGTAGATGCAACTTTTAACTTATAATTAGACAGAAAATAAGTTTTCGATCCAACAACTTAGGGACACAGAGAATTGAGATTCTTTTAGGTCACTTCAAGGCAAGAAGAGACACCCAAACCCAACACAACCCACCCCATCTGTCATTTCAATATGCTGTTATGAGAGGCAGATACAACACAGACACTTCATAAATTACAGTAACAACTAGAGATCAGTAAAGTTAAAAACAGTAAAATTATAAAGATAATGGACATGTGAAACAAGATAAGAAAGTCATATCGGGAAATATTGAAGTAACATTTAGAAGATATAGTCAATGAATGATGACAAGCATTAATATAAATAGAGAAACACAAGTTGGAGATATCAAATTATGATTTTGTGGCCAACCGAAGGACACAACGAGTAAAAAATTCCCGTGTTTTTAGAGAAATCATCCAATTAAAGAGCATTCACTTTTTCAAAGTAAAATGAAAGACATCCATCCTTTCCCTGATTCATGAGAAAGATAATGCTTGGGCCTTGGTTTGTACATTTCCATTCATCTTCCATTATATAGACATCGGTCCAAAATTGATAATTATGGATATAAGATACAATCACTCTGAAAGGAGTTTGAACCAATCAAAGTTCAGGATTCCGAAAATCTCGATGTTGAATCCATATCAGTCTGTAAATAAATTTCAACATGCTCATGCTGTGCAATCCAAAAACTTTGATGGGTTCTTAGGTCAAACTAAAGGTGGCACCACATTTAATTCTTCCAACTGAACCAGAATTTAAAAAGGCTAAATCGGTCGTCAAGGGATTTCGCTCCCATGAGGTAATAAGTAGGCCTCAATATGCATCAAGGCATAGGTTCAACATAAACAACAAAAATAATTAACAAAATTTTCCACAAAAAATTATACTTATGATTAATCATAATTCATATGCTATCTAACAATAGTTCATAAAGAAACATTTCAGCAAAATTAAAGTCTTATTTGCAACTCAAAACTTAAAAGAGAACAATAAAATAGGAAATAATAAATAAATAAATTCGTTATCACGTAGAAAAACCATTAATCTACAACTAGAACTAACCATGAAACAAATGAGCCAACTATTCATGAATTTTGTTTGCTTTAAATTAAAAGAAAAGAAAGAACAAACATAAAGAAAACTATGAGAAAACTACAGAAGAAAGAAAAGAGTGAATTTTTGTGTCACAGGTCACCAACTGTTCACCACTAAAAAGAGTGAATTTACCACATTTCAGTTGTAGGATGCTAGGGCACATTGGCTTCACTTATCTCTTCTATATTCTCCATATCTTTCTTTCTTCATCTTAGACATGAGCAGTATTTGAAATAGTCCAAAAAAAGCTAAAATGTTCTAAGGCTCGCTACACCAAAATTTGCACTATTTTGCACCAAATTTTGTACCAAATCTTACACAAAACCAAAATTCTTTTTCAATCATTACATCAAATGAACAGTACTTTATTATTTTATTCATTTTTTCGATTTTTATCAATGTATTTATTTAAAAAAATTATGTATTTATTTTATAAATATATAAATTATTAAATCATAACTTCGTTAAATTAACAAATATATTGATTACTAAATTATTCACGTGTTTTATATATTATGTTAAATTGATAAAATTAATTGATTATATTATTAATTTATGATAAACAATTCCGTTAAATTTACAAAAATAATAAATTTTAATAATATAACTTTACATTAAATTAAATTTTAAACGTAAACTTTACAAATTAAACTTTACGTTAAATTAACAATTACGTTAATTATTATTGATTATATTATTAAAAATAATAAACTTTAATAATATATTAATAGTGTAATTTATTATTATTATTATCATCATCATCATCATCATCATCATCATTAGAGAACAAAAATGATATAAATACCCTTAACCATTGAATAATGAAAAATAAGGGCAAAACGGACATTAC
The DNA here is from genome assembly GCF_002742605.1 of Olea europaea var. sylvestris. Lineage (NCBI taxonomy): Eukaryota > Viridiplantae > Streptophyta > Magnoliopsida > Lamiales > Oleaceae > Olea > Olea europaea. The sequence goes on along the minus strand of NW_019242624.1, from coordinate 30,601 downwards.
ATCATTTGGTGCAAAAAAGGGTATAATGAATATGGTGCAACACTATTCACTTTGCATCATTTTACACCAAAATGGTGCAAAGTTTGATGTTGCATTAGAGCAATTTTGCACCAAAAAATTGTGCAACCATTGGAGATGCCCTGAGATACATAAGTCGACAAATCCAAAAGGCTGAAATCATCGGTAATAAGAAGTCCAAAAAGGTTAACACCAATGAGCTATGAGCACACCGTTCAATCACCTTGAAGCTTATGCCTTGAGGTGTGTGCAATATGTAGAGGCTTAGTCCTCAACAACTCGCACTCAAAATATAAGCTACGAGACATAATGGAAGCCCTATAATGAGGCATGCTTAGAGGCATAAACCTCGGGTGCTTTTTTGAAACCAGCGTCCAACTACTCGTTTGTCTTCATTAATTTTCATTTCATTACATTTTATTTTTCTCTCTCCTATTTTCAGTCACACAATCTTCTATAAAATGGTATTACACGTAAATCAAAAACTTTTCCTTCTTTTTTAATAACTCATATTTCAAAAAAATATCATTCCACCCATTTTCATTTCTATAAAATAGGGGCCAAACGGGAGCTTAAACATGCCCCCAACACTCTCGATTAGGAAGCACTAACACGAAAGGGACACGCTAACACGTGATTCTCTTTAAAAACTAAGATATACGCTTCAATTAAAATAATGTTCAGCCGTACAGTAAATTAATATCGTATACTTGTTGTATTCAAGTAAATAAGGGTGGGCATGGGTTGAATTGGGTCGATTTTTTCCTCAACCCAACGCAACCCGATCAAGTTTGGGTTGGTTGGTTTGGGTTTCGACCCAATTAAAGTTGGATCCGATTTTTTTTTTTTTTTTTTTTGGTTAAATTAGGATAAATTTTTAGAGTTTGAAATTACTTGAAAAAACTCTATTTTTTTTTAAATACATATATAAGGAATTCTTTTTGAAAATTAATCTATGAATAAGTCTAAAATTTATGATTTTTTTTTAAACAATTTTTTGGGATTTATTTATTTCATCATGTTCTTAAGTTTTACTTTATTATCAAATAACATTTCATTTGTACATAGTGTTCATGTAAATTAATCTATGTAAAGAAAATGAACGCTTATAAAGTATAAATCCTTCTCATACCTTTACTATTGTGTTTATTTAGATTTTTTCATCTTAGATATTATTTTTCTTAATTCATCAGGTTGTTGGGTTGGGTTGGATCTTAAATCAAAACTCGAAACCCAACACAACTCAATTGAACTTGAAAAACCAACTCAAACCGATCGGGTTGGTTTGGATTGATTGTGTTGAATGGTTTGGACTGGGTTTTGTCCAATCCTAGAAGTAAATATGAAACATATAATATCAAGCTCGATATATATATTTTCTTAACAATTGTTTGGGAGAGATTCTTCTTGGGGAAAATTAATTATTTTGGAGGATGTGACTAAAAAATAGAAAAAAGTGATTAGGTCACGTGAAAAATGATTTCTTTTTGGATAATGTGAAGTTAAAAATAAGTTTAGAGATAAATGAATTGAAAAAATCTCTCGAACAAGCTATTAATAAGTTCAACAAAACTAAATTGAAAGAAATTCTACCTTTAATATTTAGTCCCTGTTTGACAATCATTATTTGAAAACTCTTTTTTTCTACATATTCATTTTAATCATATATTCACAAAATAAAATTTTTGTACGTAAACCCAAAATATTTTCCTAGTTTTTAATGATATTTTCTCCTAAAAATCACTACTTAAAACATTGTTTTGATCAAATAATGGCCATCAAACAGTGGCTTAATTACATATCCAAGATCTTCGACATTACTAAAATACTATTGCCTACATTCTTGTTTATAGAGATCAACTAACAATTTCAAGTACAACATCTTCACCTTATCACCTCAAATATCACACATTGGAGTTTCTCTGATGTAAAATAGATGGTTGAATGGATTGAAAAAGAATTGGACCGATGAGACAAGTAGAGTACACAACTCACCGTGACTATGATGTATTTTGGCCATTCGAGTTCGTTTAGGGCTCGAAAACTATTTTTAAAGTTCTACTGCTATTTTTGTCAGTTAATTCATTTCGAATTCTTTTAATTTTAATTTGTTTAAACTAGATTTTCATGTAAACTTTATAATTATAGGGTTAATTCATTTTTTTAATCATTTTTCAATTAATAAAAATCATGAGTTTATTTTTCATAATTTAGTGGATTCCAAAATTCGAGTTCTTGAAGTTTTCGTTTGAATTCCTTGTTTCGGTTGCGTCATTCTCTTTGTTGTTATTGCAGATTCTTCCTTAGCAAGAGGTGAAGATATGAATGAAGACTAAACTCTTAACAGATTTTGGAGCTACAATCCTTTTAAAAGAATGCATAGAGGAATGACTATAGAAGAGAGAATTTGCGGAATTTGAGGACTGAGGAGTGAGAAGGGTAAGATGGGGTGAAAGAGCTTGTAGAGGTGGAGGGAGATACCGGTGTCTAGGTTTATCAGCCGGAGGTAGAGGAGTATGGGAGACGGTGGCTGTGGTAGCAGTTTGGATTTCAATATTTTTGGGATAGTTTTAATATAATATATATATATATATATATATATATATATATATATATGATCTGGGTGCATGTTAGTATTTTTATAATAAATTTTGTAACTACTAAATTTTTTCTGAAAACATGTTTTAAAAGGTCTAAAAAGAAGTTATAAATTGACATGTAAAACATGCGGTTACGAACTGTTGTTTTTTAATATAAAAATTAGATAAAATAAAAGAAAGGGAACCATGAAAAATCATATAAAGAATCGTGGAAAGTAATTTTTAAGAATAAAAACTAATTTTAAAAAATTCACATTCACACAACGACCAAGGGTATAATTTTAATTTTTAAGCTATGGATATTCATTTGGGATTTTAAATACGGTTAGGTTTTAGAGTTGTTGCAATCTTTAGACAAAAAATATAGTTGTAAAAGAGTTTTAAAAGTCAAAGAGTCAAGTGTTATGTTGTGTAGATGATTTAGGAGTTGTTGGGGACGTCTATGGAACAAGGGAAAAACTTGTTGAGATTATGCTAGCTGGCCACCAAACTGTTGCTTTAGCGTCGAAAACAGTAGCATTATTGTCAGCCTGTCGCCTGCCTATCGCTAAAGCTGTGTACCTGTCGCTGGGCTCTTGCTCAAGTGAACGATGTTTCTCGAGAAATCCCAATTTGCGTTTTTCAAGAGTTTTATGTAGCCTATACAATTCAAAACCTCTATACTATATATATCTTGCCCCCACTTCAAAAATGTGTTGAGTTGAAAATTGAGTTAAACAAGAAATCATTTCATACACATCATACAAATAGCTCAAATCCTCTATTGATTTAACTATATCATTGAAAACATCAAATTCATATAAAATACCGAAACACATTCTTCCACATAATCTGTCAGAGTTCTAAAGATCAAAGAAGGTGGCCAGAGTTCTAATTGAAGGAGAACAAGGAATTCTCAATGATTCGAAGGAGATAAATGAATCTAGAAGGCGAGGAGTTCGTGCAGGAGCATGCAATCCAAGAAGGCTTTACTATTACAGTCAGGAGGTCAGAAAGTACTAGAGTTAGTCGAGTCCGATAGTTTGCAAGTTAATTTGTTTATAGTGAATTTATTTTGGCTGGGGCCCGGAGTTTTTTTTTTTTTTTTTTTTATCCCACGAGAGGTTTTCTCTGTTGTCAAATTTATATTTACTTTTTAACAATTTATTAACTGTGGTAATTCTTCATAGGATAGTCTTGCATGTAAATTTATTTGAATTAATTAATAATTGTGACTTGTTGCTTTTATTAATTGGTAAATTTAAATTCCGCAAAATACACCTATTCATCCCTCTCTAAGTCTTAGTTGGGTTGAACTTCGTTATTTCAAATGGTATTGGAGCCTCAATTCGATTCCTAGTCCTACCTTAATCTAGATGATTCAATCTCTTTCTGTGTCTCCATTTTTTTCGGAGGCAATTATGCTTATGAAAAGGCTAGAATGAGAGCCTTTCTGAAGTCACTAGATGAGCGAATTTGCGTCGGTGTGCAACATGGTTGGAACACCCCTTCTACTGTTGTTTCAAGTGTAGTTAACCCCACAGACATTTCACTTTGGACCAAGGATGAACTAGTTGAGTGCAACTGGAATAGTAATGTTAAGGGAATATAATCCCACATCGGTAAAATACCGAAATAATGACCAATATATAAAGGTTTGGGACACTCCTCTTAATAAGGTTGACCTTATTAAGATGGACCCCAAGTCTTGACATGGTATCAGAGCCCATTAAGCTCCAACAAGCGATTCGATCCGATTAAGTCTCTAAAAATGAGCACACGAATTTCAAGATTGGTCTGCTCAAAAGAGCCACCATCTTGCAGGGGCATGTTAAGGGAATATAATCCCACATCGGTAAAATACCGAAATAATGACCAATATATAAAGGATTGGGACACTCATCTTAACAAGGTTGACCTTATTAAGATGGACCCCAAATCTTGACAAGTAAAAGGGTTTCATGCCTTGTCTATATCTGTCTAGTGAAAAGTTTAGGAGAGTATCAATGTATGAAATTGCGAAAGAAATTTGGGGTAATTTAGAGACCACATACGAGGGAACCAAAACTATAAAGAACTCCAAGCTACAGAGTATATGTGACTTTCCTCAAGAAGATTTTGTGCACATCATGATCCTCGAAAATATTAATTAGGTCATAAGAAAAATTGTAATATTTCATGTATTTAATGAATTTCCAAGACATAAATCTTTAAAAATCTTTAATCAAAATCCACATAAGTCCATGGGAGATTGTTCTTAATTCTTAATAAATCTATATAAATCACTTAAAAGTCCATAAAATCTACAAGAGACTCCCGCTTAAAATGTCTATAAAAATCACAATTGAATACACCCCTTAATTTTTGTTACATGACATTTATTTTAGAATAAAGCTATTTGTACAAGAAATTTTTTAAAAAAGTTTCACAAGTGTTGCTGTGGCAAATTTTAATTGACCATTTTAATTATTATTATTACTTTATTTTATTTTATTTTTGCAGATGGGGGCTAAATTCAATATAATTCTACCACTTGACATTCTGTAAATCAGACTATCATTTTCCTTTAAACATGTAGCATCTCCCTTTGTTTTATATTGGTCCAAATGCTAGATTTAAGTTTTAAGAAGAGTTTCTCAAAAAGAACCAGATAGTCTTTCAAGCTGCAGATTGCGTCAAACCAGGTCTCTAAATCCACAAGAATAAATAAATATTGGGGTCAATGACGAGTTCGACCCGCGCACACATCACATCGAACTTGTGCGGATCAACTGAGTTTTTACAAGGCAGCCCGACTCATTTGGGAGTCTATATCAGTGTTCCTCTTGCTAGTTATGCGTAAAATTACAAGACAACAGCAGTTCTGATGCAACATAACAAACATAGCAATTATAAATACTAAACTCTAATCCAAGTTTTAGAAAACCATCAGCTCCATTAGTGATGACAGTTAAACGGGATTTACCAAATAGAGAAAAAAAAATACAATCAAAATAGATTTCCAGGCTTTCAGAATGCCACAAAACAAAAGCATCCAAGAGTCGAAAATATCATCCATCCATGAGAGGATAGACACTTTTTTAACAAGCCATTTTGCATAATTTCCTAAGCTAATATGGAAAATAAACAGTCTAAATTATGTAAAATCCCACTAGTAAAAGAAATGAAGGGGGGCTAAAGTTAAAGGATATTCCTGGGCGATGCAGCTCTGGTAAATAGCGTTCCAATATGTATAGGAACAAAGGTCCATATTGTCATTTGTCACTTCCATTGAGACTCCACGAGAACGAATAATGGCTTGCCTTTTAATCGATCACTTCCCTACAACATTTAGAGTCGAGTGACAAAATCAAGAGATGAATTATGTTAGAATTATATCATGGTAAATAAAGAACAAAACGTGAGGATATATGCCTCAACTGATGAGTGTGTAGATGCTTATTGACTATTGCCTGTTAAGTGATCAAATTAACGAAACCCAAAAAACAACTTATATTTCACATTTAGAGCTTGTTTGAGAAGGTTTGATCACCTCTGGTAGAAAACGCGTTTTAGTCACACATTTCATAAAACTCATAATTATTACCATCTTATTTTCCGTATGATCCACAACTTATAATCACTTAATTAATTTATTTTTATTTATTTATTTATTTTTTTTGGGGAAAGGTCACTTGATTTAATTTATCACCACCCAAAAATGCACATAGGCACAGTCGCATTGCTAGACAAGAAGTGGGTAGCAAGAATATGAATGAAAATCGAGAACAATCCAAGAAATCACTAACTCATAACCTCAATACCAATTAATATAACATGGGCTTTATGATTTTACATTACTTATTTTATTCAATATTAGGACAGAAATATAAATCAGAACAATCGAAGAAATCACCGAGACTTCAAATATATACTAATCTTTTGTTTCGGCTCTAAAGGATAACAGGAGGTAGTTTAAAGTCATTCACATATTATGTCAAAGACAAGATTTGACACTGTTATGTAAATAAAGGAGTCACCAATCTTTAGCACTCAGTAGTTAACAGAGAATGAAAAGTCAAAAGCGAAGCCTGGACCAAACCAATTTGTTTACTGCCCCCACCCCTCGATTGCATTTAGAAGGTCAATGTATTATAGTTGCATTAAATTCCCTGCAGTATCAGGTTACAATAACCTTCTTCAGAGAAAAATTCAGTGAGAAGTTGGCCAATACCAGCACCTTATTTGGTGAACAAATGGAATAAAAGAATGCCAATTTCAAGCCTTTTCGCAACCATGTTATTTAATCGCTGAAAAAAGATTAATGAGTTGGAAGGTCATTTTATGAGGTCATATAAAAGTACTTGTCCCCACCATATTTCATAAATAACTAAACCTACATAAATAGAAGTACTAAAAGTCGAGAGACGAACATCAACAAAATAGATGACCACATGAAAAGTAACCTTGATCAAAATCTTGTCGTGATGGTCAAACATATGGAGTAAAAAATATAAAAAACGACCAACTTAAAAAGGTCATTTTCCCAAGGGGATATGAGAAATTGGAAAAGAAATGAGAACAACAAACCTTTAGATCTGGTATTTCAATGACACAAGCACACTCTACAACTTCGGCTCCAGCACGTTCTGAGAAGCAACAATATCAAGTCAAGCCAGCAACATGTACATTATTATTCTTGCAAAGAAAAAAAGTAAGAAAAATATGCAAAATGTAACCATTATTTTATGGTTTGAAAAGATTTCCATAGTAATGAAGACATGAAGAACGTAATAATGCACAACATTATGTGAAAGAACATTTCCATAGGTGAATCAGATTCTTTATAAAACAGAACGAAAAAAGTAAATATTATGGAAAGCCTGCATAATATAAATATTAATGATGAGTACCCAATAAGTTCATGGCAGCACAGAGAGTGCCCCCAGTAGCAATCAGATCATCAACAATCAATGCACGCTCCCCAGATTCTACTGCTCCAACATGCATCTCAAGACAGTCACTTCCATATTCCAAGTCATACTCTTCCCTAAAAACTTTTCCTGCGAATAAATGAATTTGAAAGATGATAGTAACCACTCACCAGAAACGAACAAGAACCTTGCACAATTTTTTTTTCTTTAACTTTATAGCAAGACAAAATAGTTTTAACATCATTAACATGTAAAATAATAACATCAAAAAAGGAGAAAAAAGATTAATCTCAACAAAAATTGGAGCCCATGTATCAGGAAACCGTTAGCTAACAATGATGGCTTGAAAAATGGATCTAAATCAATCGAATGAAAAAGGCAGCATTTGGAATGTATTATGTATATAATGGTTAAACAATGTGGCTGACCAGAAGCTAAGCTCAAGTAAACATGCTTGTTATATATGATGGTTTAAAATACATTTGATATAAATTAACACGAGAATGGCAGGATTCCAAGCAAAGTAGATAACGAGCAAACACTATGGTCTACCTGAAGAAGATTTAATTAGGTATTAAAAAATAAGATAAAGATGATGAGATTTTTTGCCTAATTAATTGAATAACACATGGGTGTACAAGAAAATAATCGTATATTTCAGATTAAAAAAAATTCCACTAATAATTGTAAATTAGGAATACACTATTGGGAGAAAGTACCAGGAAGTTTCTTTGGCTTTCTCAAGGGAACAAACTTTGCTCCAATTGCCAATGCAATGGGAGGTCCGAATATAAAGCCCCGGGCCTCTATTCCTGAGTGATAGAATGGAAAACCATGTGAAATCCCGATATTGCATGATAATTCTTTAACTTAACAAGTAATTCTTCATATATCTCCATGATAAGTAGTTGGCCAGAAATAGAGCAATGAAAGACATTTTACTTTCTGTACTTCTTTACAAAGAAGATAGAAAAATATGCATGAAATACGCTACTCTTTTAAATGTATGAATTAGCCTTATCATACACTTGACACCCAAACAACAGTATAGTATAATTATCAGATATTTTGCATCCTTAATAAACTTAGGAAGTACATAAGAGGTGTTTAATTTGTTCTTTAACTATAAAATAGATTAGACTATGCATTTTTTTGGGTCATCTTATATTTACCATAGAAATAAAGAAAAATATTAAAACACGTTATTACCATGTCGTATGACACATACCCACACTTCACACACCTGTTTCCAATACCAAGACCACAGCTTGAGGCCTTGATATATGAAGTAAGAGTAACTAGAGGTGAGACTCCCCATGTGTATAGTATAAATTGTGTGCGACAATTACATGGAATCCTTGAGCAAGGGTGCATTGGTTATGATTATAGAACAAAAAGAAACTAAAAGAAGAATTAGATAGTAAAAACACCACCAAAATGGAGAATACAACCATGAACAACAAAATTACATTTATAACTAGGTTAGAGAATTTAACATTAACATCTTAGAATGTGAGTTTACATCCTTTCATCATGTAATTGAGAGCCCTTCTACATTCTAAGACAAAAATTAATGAGCATGATTAAGACAACAACAGTCACGAAATAAATACAAACTGCAACAATCATTTTCCTCCATAGACAAAACACTGGGAGCATATTACTATAATGGCACCAAAGTTGGCATATCTCACAAATCTAATGTTATACCGATTGAAATGCAATAGAAATCCTGAAAAAAAATGTAATGAACAACTAAACAATAACACAAAAACAAGCTAAGCCTTCTCATTTGGAACTAAAAATGGATATTGAAACGTTGCATTTTTCATGGTGCCAAGTGATGCAGCCTTTTGTTGCATTATGTGTTAAACAAGACTTAACAAGTTTATGGTCCTGCCTCATAGGATGTTGTATCAAATATTACAAGTATATAAAACTGATGCTAGGACTTTTACCCCAAGGAAACCACCACTTTTATTACATGGTTGAATGATTATTGAGTAAAAATTCAAAATCGACTGTGAAATGTTGACGAACGCTAAAAAAATGTTGAAAATACAGGAGGATAGAATAAGAAGTAGACATACAATCTTCATTAATTAATCTACAAGGAAAATGGATAAGAAGGTCCTACACCGACAAAAGAAATAAAAGAATATATACATCACACATAATGGATTTTAAAATGTCCACACAGCAAGTGAGAATGAAGCAATAATAAGCATAAAATGACCATTATTAACAGTAAGCTGAAATGCAAAGGCAGTTTTTTTTTTTTTTTTTGTGCACGCTAACTGCCAATGGAACTGAGCCAAGTGGAAGCCTGTAAAAATTCTGTGAAAAATTCCCTGTACATGTAGCATTATTCATTGGAAAATATACTGTTCACTACCACTTTTCCCAAATTCGCCATATTGAAATTTCATCAATGATCAAACTATAGCATAACATAATAAAAGAAATAGCCAGTGGGAAGAGACAAAGAAGATACAACTTATAGTGGAGTCTGGACCTCCATAAACAATCTTTCCAACAATAATTGATCATCATTGCTCAATAGAAAAACCACAATGCCACTCAGAGATAGTCATAATTCACCATCATCATACCATATAAAAAGATTTTCCTGTTCTTGCCATAAGTTGAGAGGCTCAAAATCAATACATTATACAGTGAAATTGTCCAAAGTCGGTTTATAATTTGATAAGAAAACAGGAAAAAATAAAATATAAAACCCATCATTGCGGCCCAAGGGCCCACACTCTTATTTCAACAATGCGATTGTGAGCATCCATCACCAACCACCATTACCACCACCACCATTTAACCCCATCCCCCAACTGGGTTTTCAGCAACTTGTCCCCATTCTTTACTATGAACGTTCATATTCAAATCACACACCCCAGTTGGAAAAATTACTGTAACAAATAATTGCTTACTCTAACAATAAATCCCATATAAATTCAAACCAGAAAGAGTACACTACACATCCACGCAGCCATCGTAATCCTCACCACCCGAATTAAAAATTGAAAAGAAAAACGTAATACATTAGCAATAGAGTAAATAGTGATACAATAGTAATGGAGTAAATATCTATCCAACTCCAGTGCGAAAATACTCATGAAACGGGACCACTTTCGTAGTATTATAGACAGCAAAGCAAAATGAAAGAACATTTACCGGCGACAACAGTAATGTTTTTACTTTTGTATCTCTCAACGAACAAATCAATGGTGTCCTTGAAGGCCTTTGGATCGAGTAAAAGTGTGGTAATATCTTGAAACATTATCCCTGTTAATAACCCTTAAAATAAGATGCTAAATACAGCTGAACATTTACAAGTAGCAATGAATATTAACAAGTATACAGTACGTTTTTGTGTATACCTGGTTTTGGGAAATTTGGCACCACCCGGATTCTCGATTGAATGCCGTCGATACGTGGATCATCCTCTTTGCAGGCTGACATTATGCTGTTACAAGAACACACAAATTTCTTCACCCTTGTTATTCAATCTCCCTCCAAACAAAAATGAGGGAACTGAAGGTGAGTGAAAGTGAGGAAAAATATAGGAGTATTTATAGGCAGAGTAGCAGTGAACGAGTGTATGACTGTGTGTATGTGTGTGTGAGAGAGAGAGAGTAGGGGTTGTTTGGGGCACTCTGCACAAGAAAGAGGCAAATCTACTCGATAAGCAAGAGGATCATGCTCAATATTGGCGTTTATTTGTTTCTTTCGGCATTGTCCGAAAAAGAGGAAATTTCACAAAATGTCCATTTTTATCTAGTCATTTGTAAAAATGTTCACCATTATAAAAATGTCTAATTTGAAAGAAGTTATACCAAAATACCTTTATTAACAATTTATAATTTCACACTAATACAAAAAATGGATATTTTTGCAATATTGTTATTGACCAATAAAATTTTGACACATAATCTGTCATATTTATTTCAAAAAGTATACATGTCAAATCACAATAAATGCTATGTTTTTCATTGATTCGAAAATGTCGAGAACGACATTTTAAATGTAGAGAAATGTCATATTCAAAATAAAATGTCATTCTAAACAAATGAAACGGTGTTCAAATGTCGAGAATGACATATGAAATGTCGAGAAACATTATTTTAATGTAGTTTATCATGAAAGTCACTTCTCAAAATTCGTGACAAATTGATAAAAAAATCAAACGTCGAGAATACCATTTCAAAATGTATCTTTTTATTAAGGGCATAATAGACAAGTTAGCATTAAATTCAAATAAGTGAACACTTTTCAACTCATAGCCTTAAAATTGTACATTCTTAAAAATGCCCCTCTGAAAAATTACTTTGGAACCCTAACTCTTCGAATTATTCCTTTATCTATAAACAACCAACCTTTTAGTCTTTGCAGCCATTTTATTTGATTAATGATATTTAGCACTACTGATATTAATTAAGGTGACAATACTAATAACATTAATTTACAAATTCAATTAAATATAAGGAATTATAGCACATTTAATAGGATATCTCGAAAAGTTGTTGTCAAATTAAACTCACACCGTTGCCGTAAATAGTTTTGCTTATTTATACAGACAGAAGTAATTTATCTAAAGATGTTTAAATAGAAACTTTACTTAAAACTAATTTTTAAAACTCCGCAGCATTTTGTTTGACACTTCGATGGTCAAATTGGTCTATTTCTATACATGAATCTATGTGTATTTTAGCATACTACAATTTTTTTTTTTTTTTTGTTATGTGCAAGCGAAATAACACATGCCATTTGGATCAAAAAGTACTTGCAAAGAGAGGCCCCAATAGTAGTACAAACTGTTCTTTGTAATTGGGTAAAGATTGTACGTGAAGAGTTCAAATAAAATGTTCTCTTATCAATTGTACTCAAATTCGTGCGTGCAAGCAGATAGTGGTCACATTTGTTGCGATTAAACAAGAATCTCCTTGCATTCAAATGTATTTTTCTCTCAATTTTAACATATGGATTTTGCTGAGAGAACAAGGAGCGATTGCATTCAAATGTGTTTTCTTTCAATTATAACAAATGGGTTTTGCTGAAGTAACAGGGAGGCGATCAGAAACCCCATGTCAAGGAGGATGACAGCCTCCCTAATTTCCTGGCAAACCCATAACATATTATCTATAAGTATTCTCGACTGACAAATCTCGTAGGGAATGAATTACTTGAATCCCTTATATGAAGTCAATAACTTCTAATTTGAAATATTTACCGACCAGTTAATTCCTAAAGAATTCAAAGTGCGAAAGATTAAAATTGAAGATTGGTAAATAATCCCACCCACATTAATAGTAGTAATTAATGAAAAGGGAAGGCTGTAGTCTGTAATCCGTACTTGAAAGAAACTGATCATAGGCATAGCCGGGAAATTAGGCGGCTTCTTTTCGTTGAACTTATTTGGTCCTTCTAAAAAGTACAATGAGTTTTGCTAAAGTCTGCCCTCATTCTCTCTAAATTTTAATATTTGGAATGGTGTTTTTTTAATAACGTGTAATGGGAAAAAAAAATAATTTTTTTTTATTTATGTGTAATATTATTTTATAAAAGATTGTGTAGTTAAAAATAAAAGAGATGAAAAAAATGAAAGAGAATGAGAGCCGAACAGGGACTTAGAGAAAAGCCACTTGCCAGAAGAAAACGCCCAGAGGAAAAAAAAAATGTGATATGACATTATGTAAAATTTTATATAGTATGGTCCTTAAAATTAAGTCAATTGAACTTTTAAGCCCCTGTTTGGTTCCCATTATTTTCTCATTAAAATAAAAAAATATGATTATTATCCATCATATCAAACTATCAAATTTGAATTTCTATCTCTTATGTGAGGCCCGTAAAAACTATATTTTTCATTCTCATTCTTTCAGAAATGAGAAACAAATGGGGGCTACATAAATTATTATTTTAATATATATTTCTTCTAGTTATGTGGTAATTTAACCCCTTTCCTTGTTAATTATATTTAATTCTGCTACATCTGCATTATGGTTGACATTAAATTTGACATGGCAACAATCATTAGCATTGATTTTAATCACACTTATTCAAATCAATAGCACAATTTTCTACATATCATACAATATCAAATTTAATGTACACTATGATTGTACAACTAGTTTAATCCTATTATTATTTACACTGATGATTCTAATATATTCGAATTCTCTACAAATCTATATTCTCGACACAACTTGAACTCTCTACGAATTGATTCAGTGATTAATATTAAAAGAAATTTTTCTACCGCTTCGAGTAGGTCATGTTCATCAGTACTTTTTATGATAGTGGAGACTAATTTTGAATTTTTATAATCGCTCACCGAATATCATTGCGGTATTTACTAACTAATAAGTTCACTAACATTCAAAAACATGTCACATAAAATCCAATAAGATATTCAAAAACATGTCGTTACTAATTAGTAGTATGTCTTGTGAATATATTAACTTAATAACAAGGGTTTTCAAGCATTTAAAAAACCGAAAACAATTTTTGCAAAATCTATATCCATTTTAACATTTGTTAATGATTAATTATGTCTATATGTTTTTGGACAGTACTATTATTCTTTTTTCTTTTGTTATAAACTAGACGATAAGAATTCAAAACTTTGGGAAGTACTTGATGAATCCAACAATGTCAAACATAGGATGTTTCGTCGCGCAAATATTGTTTAAATCACAATATACGAATATTTCTATTTGTCTACAAAGTTGAATAATTTGAACAAACAACATAGTGTACATGTCAATTACTCATTCAACAAGAATTATTTTTATAGTAACTATATATTATTCGTTTTACTAATTGGATATTTTCAATTTTTTTCTCCATCAATGTTTCG
>NW_019242624.1:7862-12899 GCF_002742605.1 Olea europaea var. sylvestris | reverse complement strand
TGATATGTTTTGTCTTAAGTCCCCATTTGGTTTAACTTAAAAGCAAATTAAAATTCTAGTTAAAATCAATGAGTCATCAAGGAGAAGTGTCCACTAGTTTTGTAGCCAAATTCCATCGTAAAGTTGTGAAATTGGCACTTTAATAATTTTGATAGTAATTAGATACTAATTTATTTACTGTCTAAATAATTTATTTTAATATTTAGCCTATATTTGAGCTCCATTTTTTTTTTCCAAAACTCATTAAAAAAAATCATTTTTAACTACTCATTCTCGGATTCTCCCATAAAATAAATTTACTACTCTATTTTTTTTTTAATCACATATTCTCCAAAAAAAAAATTATTATTTCAAAATTTATTTTTCCCAACAAATAGGGCTCAAACAGAGTTGGAGATTTGTTTAGATTAATTTTCTTAAAATTTGACATTGTTTAGAAGAGCACACGCAAGGGATTGTTTATTTACCTGTACAAGCCAGCATTAGGGTTAGTAATTATTTGATTATCAATGATTATCAATAAAAATATTAGAGATTGTTCTTCAATTATCCATCTAATATTCAATTTATGCACGAATACGCATTTATAATTCAGTATTTATTCTAATCTCAAAATTTGAATTAAATTGAATTGTGGATGAGTCATTTTAGATTGGCATATAATTCAGATTGACATCTACATAAATTACAAGACATAAAAATATTTTCATCCACTTTCTAGTGACTATATATAAATTTTCTTTATTGTGAATGCCCATGTTCGTCTCCATGTAAAATAAAATTATTTAATTCTCATACTTATATTCAATCATACATTCATATAATAAAATATTTTACGCGTGAATCCAAAACATTTTTCTGCTTTTTAACCACACATTTTTTTTTTTAAATCACTATTCAAAACATCATTTTCTTTTCCTCAATAATGGCCATCAAATAGGGCTAAATAAAGTTTTCACTTTTTTGCATGGAGAAAAATACTTTTGAGATTTATATGAATCCTATTTATTTAATTTCATTTAGGTCATAGACTCAGGCCCAATTTGTTTAGCACGTAATCCTGTAGAATTGGTCCAAAGGTTGGAAAACACAAGAATGAAAGCACATGCTTGCAATCTAAATTCAACCATTTTGCTCAGGTTAACCTTCATTCGCTACAATTTGTCTCGAAACATTTCTTAATGATACTTTTTATATGAAACAAAAAACTTCATTAATTTTATATAAATCGAGGTATAGAACAAAACTAGATTGCCCTATTGAGAGACCAAACACGGCCCACGTGTTTGCTTCTTGCTCGAAGCGAAAAAACTACCAAGAAATTTTTTCTACCGGTGAACAGCCAGATTAGTCAATGAATTACGTGTCAAAGCAATAGGTTTATAAGAAATTGTCTGATAATCAAGAATGCAAAATTAAAAGGGTTCATGAAGCTAAAAGAAGTAAAATGGCATTTCTAACTATCAAGCAATGTTTCATGAATAATATCTTTTACCTCTCGGCCTTCTGCCTCTCACAGGAGCAAGGTAGTCATCTCTGCAATCGTTCTTGGCTCTATATTTCTTGTATTCTCTCGACCGAATAGCTCCTTGCAGAATTCTTATATCTTCACATATCTCTTGTCGAGAAAGAGACGACAAACTCGGAAGAATCTCCTTCTGAAAATCTTTCATTCTCCTCCCTCTTTTCAACTTCTTTGCATAATCCATTTCATTCAAGCCATTTACGTCAAATGGAGCAGCAGAGGATACACAGTATTCATCCACGTTGCTCTCGGGTTGCTTTAGTACAAGTGATTCATAGGAATCGGAAGAACATTGTGTAACGTCCCTCTTTCCGTTGTTGGGACAAGGAATGCAATTTTGATCTCCGGCTAAACATTGCAAGGAAAAATAAATAAGAGACACGGCTCCCCTTTTTACCGTTTTATCATGTTCTGCAGCTTCTCCTTTCACCTGATCTAAGAACTGAGATTTCAAATGACTATCACCAGAACATTCAACATTATCCTGAAATAGTTTCCTTGCGACTTGAGATGATTCAGAATTTGGGAATGCATTCTTCATAGGTGAACAGTTCAATTTTCTCGTGGTGCTACCACATTGTGTTGTATTTCTATTGCTCGAAATGTCCTCAGCAATGCCATCAGACTTCCACGAGATTGGAGATTTGTTGCTATCTGTGCCCTCGACTGGTTCTTGACTTGTGTCCAAATGTGAAGAGGGCATGTCTTCTTTGGTCTTCTCGCCATTCATCTCTGGAATTGGTGGAATACTCTCATTTCCATCAGACAAGATAGCTGGGGAGTCTACATTTTTTGGTTCTGTGTTCTTTGAAGGCCCACCAATGGACTCAATATGCGTATCACATAATGTAGTTGCTCCATTAAGTTGGCAGTCATTCTTGTTTTTTGAAGCCATCAAGTTTAGAAATTCTGTATCTGGCCGAAGCAACATGGACGACTCATTGAAGCAATCAGATTTTGGTTCTCTCCAATTAAGAGCAGTAGGATTACGATATTCAACATCCGTTCTTTGCGAAGCACATGAAACGGTACTTGTTGATGGGTAGGACGTTCCAAGAGCAATGGACTGAAAAGATGATTCATCCAGTAGACTTCGGTTGAGGTCCAACAATCCCACTTCATGAGAATCAGACAGCTTTCCCCTGGCCAACATATCATAGCCAGAGATGTCCCTGTGACATTGATTGACTCCTGCAGAAGTCTCACGTCTACCATTGGATGACGCTTCATTCAATCCTTCTAAATCAATTACAAAACGGGAAGGAGAACAGAAAACCTTATCCTCCCACGTTGGCCTGCAAATACCTTTTTGCCAAGTTTCTCTATTGATTCTCAGAGAGAGCCTAAGCTCCTCCACAGAAGATACTGTTTCATAATGAAAGTCGTGCTCCATTTTGAAAGACCCTTTTGCAGTACTATAAACATTCTGTTCCCTCAGAAAGTCTTCATCAACATTGTCATTGCAGTGACTGGCGGGTAGTTCAAGATCTAAACATGTTCTATGGAGTTTTAAGCATGAATTTCCAGTGTCGTGTAAACACTTGTTCTTCATCGACTCAGTTGTGCTCACCTATGAACATGAACAACCTCCATTTATTAGATTTTATAATCATAAACAAGCAAAGGAAGAAAACCCCACAGATTTTATAAAGAACCATAAAGAAAACGACCCACAAAAGAATGTGTGCTCACGTTTCTGTAACTCAACCCACTTCCCATTTTCGAGTCCAATTCCTTCATGAGTATTTTTTGCATACGATACAACCGGTGGAGTTCAAGAACCTGAATAAAACCAGAAACAGACGAATAGACTGCTAATTGACCAAAAGGCAAGGAAATTATTTCATCAAACATAGTCCAACATTTGTTCTTATGAGCTAAATAAGCAACTAAGCATGAATATCTCAATATTTGAGTTCTCAACACAAATATTTTTATGGTACAACTCGACTACAATGTCCAAATGTTCTTCACCAGCATGACAGTACAGTGTCGTGTTGTTAACATAGGCCTCAACCAACTGAACGAATTATGTACTCATAATACAGTAATGGTAATACCTGCTTTCTGAAAATTTCCTCCTGATTGAGCATTGTAAGTTTTAAGACTTCTTGCAGAGAACCGTCATATCTTTGCACCAAATTTACATTGTAATCACCTCCTATCAACATCATGCCCTTGGCTCGTTGACTATTATGCTTCTTCAAGTTTCGAACCCACCAACTAAATACTTCAGATTGTATTCAAAACCCCATTGCAACTGCATTTAATACTAAAACACTAGTTAAAAGCAGGGGAAGCAGTTGAACCCACGAGGGCAAAAATTTACAATGAAGTATCACCCAACGATCAACATCCTCATCTTTTAACATGTCATTTTAAAAGATAGAATAAAAGATACAAGAAACAGAACTGTTCTAGAATATGCATCAATTGTTTGAACAAGATTTGTTTCGGCAAAGAAGCTATTTAATGTTTTAGTCATTATTTTCGTTTTCCTATGTGTTTTGTACAACAAGAATACTACAATGTTTCATCACAGTAGAATGATCCTCGCATTCCAACATTAGTCCAATTGCCAATAACATACACCACTCCGGATTAAACATGTCAAAGTTTATCGAGTTACAATTGCTTATACAAATAGCTACATTTTTACAACACAATCGACTACGAAAATGACCCACCCGTGCAAAAGGGTTAAAAGTGGAGGTCTCTACCCCGATTCCCTAGTAAAATCATTCCATAACAAAACGCAGAATTTATTTTTTGATACTGTAATATGCTGATTAAAGGCATACAATTCGAGAAATCAATGTACTATCAAAATACTGTAAAAAAAAGATTGAAAATTTTCAGCAGCCCCAACAGTTCTACAAGTAGCAACAATAAACTGTTCAAATACCATAAAAAATCCAAGATACCGTTTACACCAGATTATTTAATTAATTAATTCAATATAGTTCTTTCTTTTACCTAGCAACTAATAAGAAAAGTCAAAAAGAAAAACAAAAGAAAATTCAACTAGCAACAACACCGTGTTTGGCTGGAAATAATCCTAAAATCTTACGTAAGAAATATTAAGAAACAACAAATGTTTAGGGGAATGCGCGGTAGCTTGAAACAACAGAAACATAAATATATGAAATTACTTTTGGTACAAAAATACACAATAAAAACAGAGAGAACGTAAAGAAACTTACCAGTACAGAAAAGACGAGATCGAGAAATGAATGTAGAACACATTTAAGTGGGCCATAGTTGGAGATCCAAGATGTTATATACACACAAATGCTATAAACGTATACATACTTCATACCCACCCCGCACCACCCATATGTATATATGCGTTGTGTGTAGACATATTACAGAGAGAAGAAGGTTGGAATCAGAAGAATAGGTTACAGAGGTGGGGAAGAGGGGACGGAAAGTAAAATTCTTTCTGGACTCTGTGTGTTTTTGCGTGTAATTTACCGCATATCTGGTGTGTGCCTCATAATATACACATTTTC
>NW_019242624.1:4711-6830 GCF_002742605.1 Olea europaea var. sylvestris | reverse complement strand
AGTAAAATTCTTTCTGGACTCTGTGTGTTTTTGCGTGTAATTTACCGCATATCTGGTGTGTGCCTCATAATATACACATTTTCCGTTTCTCCTCTCTCTCTCTCTCTCTCTCTCTCTACCCCACCCCCCTCTCGGGTCTATTTCCATATTATAGATATAGGTTTAATTTTACTGATGGTCACTGAACTTTGTGCTTGATGTCACTTTAATCACTAAATTCCAAGACCTATCATTAAACTTTAGCCCCCATTTCATATTAATTAGAGGTTCAATTTAGTTCTTGTTTGACAATTATTATTTTCAAACTTTTTTTATATACCCATTTTCAACAACATATTTATACAATTAAATATTTTACAAGTAAATTCAAAAAAATTTCCTACTTTTTAACATCACATTCTTCCAAAAAATATTGTTCAAAACTATATTTTCTCCAATTAATGATTGTCAAATAGGGGCTTAATATCCAACTTAAATTTTATTCAATCTTTCTACATTAACAGACTCAATGACAAGTTTAATGATAGAGGGGCTACATCTTAATACATGATCGGACAGTTTGCAAAAAAAAAAAAAAAATTAGTGTCTTCCACACCACCCTGTTACCTCCATCCCTGTCACTGATTGTGTCCAAAGAGCATTATTCTTTTTTTATGTGCCAAGTCATCAAACCATCAAAATTAGAATTTTCGATTAAATCTTATAACTTGGTAGAGATGGCAATAATTCCCGTCAGGAATTATCAAAGAGCAAAGCAGGGATTAAATAACCATTTTACCTCATTGCTTAATTATTTGTTTAGAGCTTGTTTGGTTTATATTTTAAGATAATTAAAGTCAATTTTTTTATCGTTATTTCACTATTTCAGATATCATTTTTTAATTCATTTCTTACAGATAGGAGTCACTTTATCTCTAATGATCAGGAAATTAATTATCAAAATCCTTATCAAACAAGCACTTATTCTTTTAAAAAATAATTTAAATTGAAAAATATAAAAATAAAATTAAGAAGGGTTTTAGAAATTCGATGAGGGAACTATGTTCACTTTTCCTGCTCCGTTTACCATTTGTGGTGGGGGAGGGTCGAAAATTTGTCATTCAAATGACTTGACAGGTTAAAGTTTAACACTCAATGTGACACAAAATACAAAGTTCGATGGCCATTATTGAAATTAACTTTTATTTGGCTTTGGGATTCTCTCTTTCGTCTTTCTCTTTCTACAACTAATTCTGCTTTTATTTTATTTTCTTGTCTGCTGAAATTGCACTTTAAAAGATATCCGGACTGACTGACCACCCTTGCAGGAACTGGCAAAAAGCAAAAAGGTACCCAAATGAAAATCAACTATAAATTAGTAATACAGTTGATTTGCCCACGCAATTATCTGATTTATTTGACATTAGAGATACAATTTTCAACACGGTATTTTCTTTTCTTATGTAGATAGAAATTAGTATGTTGTATTACAATTTGCCAGCTGAAGATGATATTGTCACATGACCTATCTAACTATTCGATAACTTCATTAGTTCATATGGTCAGGCCATCTCGTATGACAGCGGCTCATAAGCTTTGTTATTTTGCGCGACCATCACTACTCCGAAATGGTTTCTAACGACATCCCTTGTTGATATAATACTTTGCCTACTCTCAATGATGCATTAGTGTTTAGCTTGAGGTGCCAACCAATGGTACTAACATACTTTATACTTGAATATTTTTTTTTCTTTTTTTTTTTAATGAAAGCAAGCAAAACCTCACACTTCAAGTCGATATTTATCGGCTATTACAAAACCATCAAACCAAATCGCAAAGGCACATTTATGCAACTTGAAACGGACTCGTTCCAGAGTTCTCTTGTGATTATTTGACAGTTGGAGTTGGAGCAAGGCAAGAGAGGCGCTTGTAGGCTATGAAGAAATTTGGCTTGAGTTATATGGTACTAGAGTTACTATGGTTTCAGAGGATAGTCAATTCGTATCTTGTTGCAGTACAAAATCTTTATATCTAGTTTATCTTAGTCAAAATAAGGTATTCACCGGCCACCAACATAGTTACTTGAGAAAATTTAGCGCCCCCCCCCCCCCCCCCCCCCCCCCCCCCGCCCCCCCACTCT
>NW_019242624.1:0-4687 GCF_002742605.1 Olea europaea var. sylvestris | reverse complement strand
ATTATTTAATTTTATAATTTTGGGAATATTGTTTTTTTTTTTTTTAAGAATGTGTAATTGAAAAATAAAGAATTTTTTTTTAATTTATGTGTAACATTATTGTATTGAAGAATGTATGGTTAAAAAGAGAAAGAGAAAAACGTATTATAAATTTAATGGGGCTCAAACAGGGCTTATAGTAATTAGAAGCGATGGTCTAACTTTGTAGTTCAATTATTCAGAGAAATAATGGAGTTAACATGCTATAAGTAATCATGATAAGTGTGTTTTGCACGCTTATCTAGACATCTAAACTCGTATATTATTGATTTATTGAGCAAATTTCTACTTAATTTTTGTTTATAATGTGTTTGTAGGTAAAACTCCGGACATGGAAGTGGATTGAACAAAAAAGAAAAAGAAAAAGAAAAGAAAAGAAAGGAAAGGTAATTTGAGCGTAATTGAGCAATTTGGAGTGGAGGAACTGAAAGTGTATAAAATTTGGATATGAGCAGGTCCCTTTTTTTCTTTGGACGATAAGTTGATGGCAATTTAGGTTTTTCACACGGTATGTATTCCTGAGCATCGAAGGGCTATATAAATTACCAAACTAGGTCGAAAAATGGATTGTTTCATACCATACGATAAACAATTTTTTGAGAGTAAATACACAATTAAATGCTATGATATCAAAGACTGTTGCAAGAATATGATGTATAACATATGGCTAAATGGATTGAAGAAGAATTGTATCGAAAATGGTTTAGGTGTGTTAGTTGAGTTTTGGTTTAGGCCCATAATACCATTTCGAAAAGAGAACGACAAGACAAGTAGAATTTACTACTTTGCTTTGATCTAAGACCCTGTTTGATTGCAATATTTTTTATGGAAAATGTCACATCCAAGAAAAATAATTTTCACTTTGACTGTTTGATTCGCATGTGGAAATGAAATTCGAATTCTTATGTACAAACATTTAAAGCACATTTTTTGCCAATTCTATGGAAAACGAATTCTTATGGGTATGGTGGTTTTTTATTTTTCAACTTAGGAGGAATTCCTTTTCCTTTTCCTCCTTCACAATCAAACGGGGCCTAAGATGAATTTTGGCCATCCAAGTTCCTTTAAGACTCGAAAACTACTTTTAAAGTTTTATTGCTATTTTTATATTTAGTTTATTTCGAATTCTTTTCAATTTTAGTTTGTTCAAACTAGGTTTTCTTGTCGTTTTTTATCCTCTTACATTAATAAAATTTTGTGGGTTTATTTTATATAGTTTGGTGGATTTAAACAATTGTATTCTTTAGGTTTTCGTTTAAATTCTTTGTTTCGCACTGCGTCAGAATAATGCAAATTCTTGGTGCAATATCCATCTTTTTCTCGTTTATTCCTTTTATGATATTTTATTGTATTTTCTTTAATTATGATATACAACTAATTTTCTAGTTGGAGACAAAAGATATAACCTAGTTTGAACATTTCATTTGATTTACAGGTTTTCAATCTTAATTGATTTTACTTTTTTAGCAATGCTTGAATTATTTGATCGATAATTTGTGGAATTGATATAGAGCTATAATTTTAGATCACATAGTAAAATTCAATAATTAGGTAGAAGGTAGAGACACATTTTTACTATTGTTGCAAAGCTTAAATGAATTCATGAGTGATTTAATGCATTAAGTTAAAACTTATCAAATCTCACCTAGAGATAATGAGTTGACTTAACTAAATATGATTAAGTTGAACCTTATAAAGGTAAATTAATTAAAGTAGTGAACTTGATCGAGTACAACATTGGAAATTTTTTTTTTCCAACTTTTGAGGCTTCTTCTTGTTATCTTTAAGAACAAAACATTTTTCAAATCAGATGCCCAATTTTCTTCCAACAAACTTTTTCAATGGGATTGCTCGTGGTTATAATGTGGTTTCCCATACGCTACCAATCTGTTAACCTTGTTTTCTATTAGAGTGACGTCGATAACAGATACCGAGCCCACTGGTATATACGTAAGCAAATTGCAACACGTATGAATAGGTTATTAGTCGACAATATTCCAAATCTAGACGTGGGAGAAGCTTTATAACACAAGACAAATATGTTCAGCCTTCGACAATATATTTTGGGAACAATTGTGTAGTAATAACCAATTGTAAACAATTCAAAGAAAGCAAAGTAATCTAGACTCTAGCAAAATAAATGTATAATCCGCAAGAGAGAAGACAAAGAATAACTTTAAGTGTATTGAGTTGCATTCAATTTCAAATGATACAAGGACGAGATATTTATATTGTTACATATGAAATGGCTTTCATTGGATGAAGATACATTTGGCTTCAACTCCTTAATTGAAGCATCCAATCTCAGGCATTAATTTGAACTCACTAACCCGTAGTACATTTAATGCTCTTACAGGGACCAATCACTTTACAACTAAAATTGACAAGATTTTGGTATTCCACTCATTACAAAGGTCTCATCAATCATTCCAAAAGGATCTCATACATAAATTCAGGATCTTCACTATGGGTCGTCACTTGTTGTGGTTGAGCTTCAATTTTGACTTTTGTTGAGCTTCATTACTTTGGCAGACAAATGTGCTTGAGCCTTGGATGTAGCTTCGAGGCTTCGTCTTTAGCATGGGGCTACTTTGGTGAGTATGGTTTCGACGCTTTGAATCTACTGACTCTAATAATCCACGTGGCTTCATCACAAGGAACTTTGGGTAATGGGTCACGTGGAGCCCATGTGATGAGGCGGAACACTCACCTAAAAAAGAGAATGAAAGACCTTATTCATCTCGTGTTTAAGTGAATTACTGCACATATCCAGTCTCATTGAGTATAAGTTATTCTCTCTCCTTTTTTTTCCATCCTTAGACTTTTTGAACCACACAAGTTCTTCGGAGAGTCAACCGATACAAGAATTTCTAATATACTTGTAACTCTCTCATTTACATAAAATATGTTGCAAATCAAATCGATAAATAAATTTTGATTTGACAAGTGATGAGAAGACACCTAAACACATGTTCTAATGAAAGAAAACGCGTTAACTAAAAGGATATAATTTACAATTTAGTTACTAGTGTTTTTATACTATTACTGACAAACTATTAGAAGTGATAGAAATTCTTTCCAACATATGCATATTACACAAAAAAAGGGTTAAAAGTCGCTCAATTGAAATATCATTATAAGCTACAAAATTACATTATATTTCTAATGTCTAACACAAAGGCGACGGATGAGGCACTCCCTTTCGTCGGCTGATAACAAATGGCATTTGAGACGGCCCTGATAATGGTAGTAGCTGGTCCCGGGTAATTATCATGGTGTTAGTCCGCTTCCTCTTCACAAATTGCATGTAAGCTTTACAATTCACTGCATCATTTATGTTAGATATTTATACTATAAATATAAAATGTAAAAGAAACAATCAATTTAGATGAAGTGTCCAAATGACAAAAAATGTGACATTTGTGTGGGACGTCGAGATTTGAGTTACTCCCCCACGCAATTATTAAAAAGTCTTTGATTGGGGTCTTGAGCTTCATTGACTAAAAAAAAATTTACTTATTTATTTTTGAAATGTTTTAATGGGTCAAACTAGCTAGTATTTTGTGATCGTTTTTTAACAACTCGCTACTCACAAAGTCATTAAATTTTGCATAATTTTCTGATCATGGAGGAGGCAGTTACATCCAGTTTGTCTATATAAACTCATATCTCGTTTTGACAAATACACACATAAAAGAAAACACAAAATTATCTGAAACGAAATTATATTCTGAAAATCTTTTTACTCGAGTTTTTACGCATATTTTAGAGTACACTTGAGAGTTTTAAGAAACTATTCGTGAATGCTGTACAAGTAATTTATGGTCGTTGTATCTTCGGAGTGATTGTCCACGGAGGTCGTAGCAATTATCAACGGGCAATTTCACTTTAGGACATCATACTGTCACGACTCGATCGGACTATAAGTTTTATTTTTGCATTTTACTATTCTGCACGTTACTGCAACTGATTTTTTTTCAACAATTTGAACTTGATCCAGAAAATGCTCTAAAAGAAACAGGAAATTTCATTAGCAAAGTTGCATGAAAATTGAAAAATTAATTCATAACCTTGCAAGAGATGCCAGAGAAAAGAAACGGGTCCATAAGATTTCGATCACATATGGGGACAACAGTTGCCACATCCCTTAAATTGTCTTGTGGTTGGCCTTCGTTTCAACAACACAACTTTTGCTTTAGAGAGAGGCTACAGGACAGACAGCCACCTCAGCCCCCTGTCACGTGTCTGTCCACAAACCCTATTTATTTAGCATTAACCTTTGCTCTATTTGTTATGTATGACTGCATTAAAACAAGAAATAAAATATGCAGGGTTGAAACTTTAGACCATAAACAGGGCCGTCCTATGGCTTTCGAGACTTGAGGCGAACCCTATAAGTGAGGCCCCAAAATCAGCGTAAAATATAAAATTCAACAGTATATTACTATGCAACATATTGCTAACTAGGGACGGATTAAATATTGGATTCAAAATCGAGCAAAAAAAAATTCAAACTGAACTAATGCACAAAAAATACACATAAAAAACAAATTTACAAAAAAGAAAAAAAAAAAGGTTTTTTGGGCCCTGGAGCCCCCTAAATCTATCCCTACTACTAACTTAACAATATAACAACAAACAAATATAT
>NW_019242623.1:1445-1637 GCF_002742605.1 Olea europaea var. sylvestris | reverse complement strand
GCCGGGGGCAGTTTCGTCATTTTTCTCGACTGTGTCGGAATGGGCCCAAATTTGACAGGTTTATCGGGAACAAATATCGCGCCAGGGGCAATTTCGTCATTTTTCGCGACTTTGTCGGAATGGGCTCAAATTTGACTTGTTGATAGGAAACAGAAATCGCTCCGGGTGTAATTTCGTCATTTTTCGCGACAG
>NW_019242623.1:0-886 GCF_002742605.1 Olea europaea var. sylvestris | reverse complement strand
CCGGGTGTAATTTCGTCATTTTCCGCGACCGTGTCGGAATTGGCTAAAATTTGACTGGTTGATCGGAAACAAAAATCGCGCCGGGGGCAATTTCGTCATTTTTCTCGACTGAGTTGGAATAGGCTGAAATTTGGCAGTTTCATCGAAAATAAAAATCGCGCCGGCGGCAATTTCGTCATTTTTCGCGCCTGTGTAGGAATGGGCTCAAATTTGACAGGTTGATCGGAAACAAAAATAGCGCCGGGTGTAATTTCGTCATTTTTCGCGACTGTGTCGGAATCGGCTAAAATTTGACTGGTTGATCAGAAACAAAAATCGCACAGGGGGTAATTTCGTCATTTTTCTCGACTGTGTCGGAATTGGGCGAAATTTGACAGGTCTATCGGGAACAAAAATCGCGCCGGGTGTAATTTCGTCATTTTTCGCGACTGTGTCGGAATCGGCTAAAATTTGACTGGTTGATCAGAAACAAAAATCGCACAGGGGGTAATTTCGTCATTTTTCTCGACTGTGTCGGAATTGGGCGAAATTTGACAGGTCTATCGGGAACAAAAATCGCGCCGGGTGTAATTTCGTCATTTTTCGCGACTGTGTCGGAATCGGCTAAAATTTGACTGGTTGATCAGAAACAAAAATCGCACAGGGGGTAATTTCGTCATTTTTCTCGACTGTGTCGGAATTGGGCGAAATTTGACAGGTCTATCGGGAACAAAAATCGCGCCGGGTGTAATTTCGTCATTTTTCGCGACTGTGTCGGAATTGGCTAAAATTTCACTGGTTGATCGGAATCAAATATCGCATGTCGGGCAATTTCGTCATTTTTCTCGACTGTGTCGGAATTGGGCGAAATTTGACAGGTCTATCGGGAACAAAAATCGCGCCGGGT
>NW_019242622.1:0-1637 GCF_002742605.1 Olea europaea var. sylvestris | reverse complement strand
TGGAACGCTTGGATTGTCGGTGTTCGAAGAATTGAGCGTAACTTTTGCATAAGGCGTCCGTTTTGGGCCCATGAGTACTTTTCAGAAATGTAGTGACCGTTTTGGATTAAACTCACCGCTTCATCGTGACCTATGAGGGATTTCACCCATTTTTTGAAAGAATGAGCACTTGCATACTTGGAATGCTTGGATTGTCGGCGTTCGAAGAATTGAGAGTAACTTTTGCATACGGCGTCCGTTTTGGGCCCGTAAGTACTTCTCGGAAATGTATCGACCATTTTGGATTGAACTCACTACTTCATCGTGATGTATGCAGGATTTCAGCAATTTTTTGAAAGAATGAGCACTTGCGTATTCGGAACGCTTGGATTGTCGGCGTTCGAAGAATTGAGCGTAACTTTTGCATAAGGCGTCTGTTTTGGGCCCATGAGTACTTTTCGAAAATGTAGTGACCGTTTTGGATTGAACTCACTGCTTCATTGTGACCTAGGAGGGATTTCACCCATTTTTCGAAAGAATGAGCACTTGCATATTTGGAACGCTTGGATTGTTAGCGTTCGAAGAATTGAGCGTAACTTTTGCATACGGTGTCCGTTTTGGGCCCATAAGTACTTTTCGGAAATGTAGTGACCGTTTTGGATTGAACTGACTACTTCGTCGTGACGTATGCGGGATTTCAACAATTTTTTGAAAGAATGAGCACTTGCATATTTGGAACGCTTGGATTGTCGACGTTCGAAGAATTGAGCGTAACTTTTGTATAAGGCATCCGTTTTGGGCCCAAGAGTACTTTTCGGAAATGTAGTGACCGTTTTGGATTGAACTCACCGCTTCATCGTGACCTAGGAGGGATTTCACCCATTTTTTGAAAGAATGAGCACTTGCATATTTGGAACGCTTGGATTGTCAGCGTTCGAAGAATTGAGCGTAACTTTTGCATACGGCGTCCGTTTTGGGCCCATAAGCACTTTTCGGAAATGTAGCGACCGTTTTGGATTGAAGTCACAACTTCGTCGTGACGCATGTGGGATTTCAGCCATTTTTCTAAAGAACGAGCACTTGCATATTTGGAACGCTTGGATTGTCGGCGTTCGAAGAATTGAGCGTAACTTTTGCATACGGCGTCCGTTTTGGGGCCATAAGTGCTTTTCGGAAATGTAGCCACCGTTTTGGATTGAACTTACTACTTCCTCGTGACGTATGTGAGATTTCAGCCATTTTTTGAAAGAATGAGAACTTGCATATTTGGAACGCTTGGATTGTTGGCGTTCAAAGAATTGAGCGTAACTTTTGCATACGGTGTCCGTTTTGGGCCCATAAGTAATTTTTGGAAATGTTGCGACCGTTTTGGATAGAACTCACCGCTTCATCGTGACGTATGAGGGATTTTGCCCATTTTTTGAAAGAAGGTACACTTGCATATTTGGAACGCTTGGATCGTCGGCGTTCGAAGAATTGAGCATAACTTTTGCATAAGGTGTCCATTTTGGGCCCATGAGTACTTTTCGGAAATGTAGTGACCGTTTTGGATAGAACTCACCGCTTCATCGTGAACTATGAAGGATTTCACCCATTTTTCGAAAGAATGAGCACTTGCATATTTGGAACACTTGGATTGTCGGCATTCAAAGAATTGA
>NW_019242621.1:0-1637 GCF_002742605.1 Olea europaea var. sylvestris | reverse complement strand
TTTCGAAAATGTAGCGACCGTTTCGGGTTTAGTTCACGATTTCGTAATGACGTACTAAGATTTTCGACCATTTTTTAAAGAACAACAACTCGCATATTCGGAACTCTTGGATTGTCGACCATCGAAGAAATGATCGTAACTTTTGCAGACGGTGTCCGTTTTGGGCCCATAAGTACTGTTCGAAAATGTAGCGACCGTTTCGGGTTTAGCTCACGATTTCGTAATGACGTACTAAGATTTTCGACCATTTTTTAAAGAACGACAACTCGCATATTTGGAACTCCTGGATTGTCGACCTTCGTAGAAATGATCGTAACTTTTGCAGACGGTGTCCGTTTTGGGACCATAAATACTTTTCGAAAATGGAGCGACCGTTTCGGGTTTAGCTCACGATTTCGTAATGACGTACTAAGATTTTCGACCATTTTTTAAAGAACGACAACTCGCATATTTGGAACTCCTGGATTGTCGACCTTCGTAGAAATGATCGTAACTTTTGCAGACGGTGTCCGTTTTGGGACCATAAATACTTTTCGAAAATGGAGCGACCGTTTCGGGTTTAGCTCACGATTTCGTAATGACGTACTAAGATTTTCGACCATTTTTTAAAGAACGACAACTCGCATATTTGGAACTCCTGGATTGTCGACCTTCGTAGAAATGATCGTAACTTTTGCAGACGGTGTCCGTTTTGGGACCATAAATACTTTTCGAAAATGGAGCGACCGTTTCGGGTTTAGCTCACGATTTCGTAATGACGTATTAAGGTTTTCGACCATTTTTTAAAGAACGACAACTCGCATATTTGGAACTCCTGGATTGTCGACCTTCGAAGAAGTGATCGTAACTTTTGCGGACGGTGTCCGTTTTGGGACCATAAGTACTTTTCAGAAATGTAGCGACCCTTCTGGATTGAACTCACCACTTCGTCGTGACGTATGAGGGATTTTGACCATTTTTTGAGGAACGTGCACCGCATATTTGGACTGACGGATTTCGAAGAATTGAGCATAGCTACTGAACACAGTGTCCGTTTTCGGGACCATAAGTACTTTTCGGAAATGTAGCGACCGTTTCGGGTTTAGCTCACGATTTCGTAATGACGTATTAAGGTTTTGACCATTTTTTAAAGAACGATAACTCGCATATTTGGAACTCCTGGATTGTCGACCTTTGAAGAAATGATCGTAACTTTTGCAGACGATGTCCGTTTTGGGCCCATAAGTACTGTTCGAAAATGTAGCGACCCTTTTGGATTGAACTCACAACGTCGTCGTGACGTATGAGGGATTTTAACCATTTTTTGAGGAACGTGCACCTGCATATTTAGACTGACGGCGTTCGAAGAATTGAGCATAGCTTTTGCAGACAGTGTCCGTTTTTTGGACCATAAGTACTTTTCGAAAATGTAGCGACCGTTTTGGGTTTAGCTCACGATTTCGTAATGACGTATTAAGGTTTTCGACCATTTTTTAAAGAACGAAAACTCGCAAATTTGGAACTCTTGGATTGTCGACCTTCGAAGAAATGATCGTAACTTTTGCAGACGGTGTTCGTCTTGGGACCATAAGTACTTTTCGGAAATGTAGCGACCCTTCTGGATTGAACTCACCACTTCGTCGTGACGTATGAGGGAT
>NW_019242620.1:0-1637 GCF_002742605.1 Olea europaea var. sylvestris | reverse complement strand
AAAAAAACTATGAGTACCGATCAGCAACGCAAGGCATGGTCAAGTTATTGTAACAGTAATACTGAAATGAAATGTTAGATAAAGTAAGAGGTGATAACGACATTCCGTATAGACAACGCAAAATGTGAGGAATGTGTCCAAGTATCACCACGTAACACGAGTATTTGAAATGTCATGTAGAACAAATTCAAACAACACGTATTTATCCAGGTGGTTAACATCCATCACCACCTCCACCAATTCGATGACAGGGCAATACCAACTAAAAGACCATCGTCGTGCTCTCTCGACAGTTCATACCCGTTTTAGTTCTTTGTTCGCTTCGCCCCCTAGTATATGGAGTCCTGGTAGCTGGAGCTGGATGTCGCAGCCGTGTCGAGCGCCGTCTCGTCGTAGGAAATTCGTGTCCTGGTTTGGCTACAGTGGCGGGAATAGGGACTTCAGTGAGATTGCCTATGAGAAATCAAAAGTAGGGGGGAGTTAGTTACCCTAAATGACCTTTACTTACCATACGTAACATATCCACTAGTAATGTAGACAATGAACTTACCATCGCCGTCCGTAACGTCGCAACCCTCGAACTCTGCATCGTTGATCAGGGCCGAATATGAGGGCTCCATGACTCCATCTGATGATTACAACACATACGTAATTGCATAGCGTTCCACGTTTGCAGTTGGAAGATAATTGAAGCGTAGATGATGAAAGAAAATGAAAAAAATAATTGCCATGTCACCGTTCAAATCCGGGATGACAAACAGCAGCTTGATCTGTCCTCCACCTAATTGGACACCACAATCACACGACATGAATAAGGGTTTTGCATTTTCATAAAGTCACAAGGGAAGTAGATGCCATGAAATAAAGTAGGGAAAAATCCTCACAAGCGACGACATACCTAGCTCTTCGTCGGTTGTTGCGGGCATTGGGTGGTGTTCGTCGTCTAGGCAAGGCACAATGTCTCCTCCGTATGTTGATGACAACATGAAAACTGTGTCAATACATTAGTTTTTCCAACTTTCACAACATGCAAAGTCCATGATAACAAGTTTCAATGTGCTCATAAATAACCCACGTACCTTGTACATGTGCAGTTCCTGTATCTGCTCACATGTCCTGCTCGTCCGGGCAAGACTCCATATCTCCTCCATTTACGTCTTAGTCGCAATTGTAACATGAAAACAAATGTGAGCTACAGGTACTTGTGCTACAGTTGAACATAGGTCACAATTAATAAGCAAACGGTTTACGTACTTAAGATTCATACCTTGCGGTAAACTACTTGAAACTCTGGCCTCGGTATCGGTGGGCACGACCGACTACAATGGGGGTCAGACCAGCTGGGGCCACGAGGGTAGCTAAGAAATCTCGGAGTTTTTTACATTCTGACGTCACGTGCTGTTCGATTTCAAGCTTCAGGGTCCAGAGTCACATTTCAAGGAGGATTCTTTGGTCCAACAACAGCTCTTCCACCTCCTATCTGGTGAGGCTTGATCTAGATGTTCCAACTGATCGTGTCTCCATTGTCGGCCCTCGCACTGGAGAAGAAACGTGTGGCGTCCGAGGTGTGGAAAATGCATCCATCTGTCCTCTGCGTGTATCCTCACCGTCTCTAGATCGGTCACTGGAGCCCTTGC
>NW_019242619.1:0-1637 GCF_002742605.1 Olea europaea var. sylvestris | reverse complement strand
CCAAAAAAACATTTTTTTTTCGGCGAGGGGGGCCTAATTTATGAAGTTCGCCTCAGGGCCTCGAAAGCACAGGACCGGCACTGTAAGGAGGAGGCAGAAATGGATTGTGATATTGTTGAATTTTTTACTGAAAATTGTAGAGGCGGCGGTGTCCCTGTTTGAGGAAACCTTTACGTGTGAAGTCAGCATTGGTAATATACAACGAGAACAAGTTGAACAAACAATGGAATTGGGTGATTGGGACACAATTGAACATAGTGATGATGATTGATTGGATGAACTGGGAGAAAGCTTTGTCGAGTCGGGCATGAAATGGAGGATTAACAACTAGGTAATGGTAAACCTGAAACTGAGACAGTAAATGTTGGTTTTGATTTTTGGTTTGGTTTATATGAAGGGCACACAATTAGAGAGAGTGGTACCGATAACAGCAATTACGACGAGGATGAAGAAACAACATCAAGGAAGAGACGACAAAATGATATATTCAACCCCAGTATAGATATAGAAGAGCCGTTTGCAGAACAAGTAACCCCTAACCTTTTTCCTCTGTTGTGTAAAACTTAACCTTTTGCCTTTATTGGGTAACTACCTCCCGACCTTTTGCCTCCGTAGTGTAATACATCCCTGACTTGTGTGTATTTTGGATTACGTCTCTAAGCTTCGGAGTTTTTTGTTGATAGGTTTAGTATTTGTGACAAAAAAAATAATTTCAAAAGCGATGATAATCGAGAGACAACCTACACTACCCAGCCTCAAACCATCTCTCATGATTACCAAAAAGGAAAATTCTACTTGTACATCATTATTGCACATAATGGTGTCTATAATGTGATGTGGCAATTATCCGATTGTTGATGTGCAAATGTGAAATTTAAATTAAAGGTTGGATCAGTGCCACGTGTAAGTTTAGACACCATTATGTAGACGATTATGTACATGTACATGTAGCACTTCCCTACCAAAAAAAGAATTGTTATTTGAGCAAGGAGAGAACCTCGTATTTGTACGATATCTATATAATAATTTCAATGCGCAACACAAGGGTTTAGCTTTGAAGAATTGCTTCTGGGCTACCGTTAGAGTGACAACAGAAAGTTCTTGGTTAGCAGAAATGAATCGCATCCGATTGCATATGGACGTTTGCAACTGAATCCCACTTCTCATTGGATCAAACCACACTTCAAAGTGGGAAATAAATGTATTATACTTTTGAACAATCTTTGTGAATCATTCAACAGCAACATCTTGAGTGCACGAAAGAAGCCAATAGTGATGTAAGAAGAAATAAGAATTTATTTAATGAAAAGAATTGTGGCTAGGAAGAAAGTTTGTAACAAGTGGAATGGAGAGGTCAGTTCTCATATTGTTAAGATTATATAAAGAAACACTCCACTTGCAAGGGCTAAATGTGCAGATTATTCAGTGAACCATAATTCCAAATACATCACAATGCAAGTTAAATGTTTTTCGTGGCAGTTGATAGGGATACATAGCCATGTTATTGGTTCACTAATTTCACTTCACGTGGTATCCAGCCTATTACAGAGTTTGTTTATGAAGTTTACAAGAAGGAAGCATACATGTAGACATGTACACACCTTCTTCTCCACAATCACAAGTCCAAATGCATGGCT
>NW_019242618.1:0-1637 GCF_002742605.1 Olea europaea var. sylvestris | reverse complement strand
TCTCTCTCTCTTAATTTGTGAGTATTACTGAACTCCTAACTAGTTTCTGGTGGAAAGTGCAATGTGTTCCAAACTATTCATTGTTTTCTGATAATAAATTGTTTGTGACAGTACTTACAAAGGTAGCGTGAAATCATGTTGCAGAAGAATCTGATGGAGGAGAAGCAACAGCTGAATTATGACCAGCCACTTCTGTCGGTGAGAAGATTCTCGCCAATGGTAGCCTCAGAGAAACATAATGCAAGGAAAGCAGACAAATCCCTCCCTGGTATACCTCGGCTTCCTCTTTATAAAACAGAATTGAAATCGGGTCCTGTAACGAATCCAGGAACGGTACCTTTTCTCTGGGAACTGCGCCCTGGACGACCGAAGGAAGAGATGAAACCACAGAGTGAAAACTCTGACAGACTTCCGATTGCCCCGAAACTTCCTCCTGGGAAATCTTCGATAGTCAATAAGAGCCAAGCAATAAATGTTGAAGCGGTAAACAATTTCGAGAGATGTAACAAAACAATAGAGAAGGAGACTTTTCATTTGGGGGATAGTGATGAAGCATATGCCGATGCACTCGATACATTCTCAAGCACTGAATCAATTTTCTTTAATTGTAGCACGAGTGGCTTAAGTTCATTGGATGAACTAGAGGTGAAACCATCTGGAACTTTTTCGACGGATCCATTGACAAGAGAATTCATGATGGAGCGGTTCCTCCCTGCAGCAAAGGCTATGGCATCAAAGACACATTTATATGCCACCAAAAAGCAAACCATAGTCCAAGAAAAACCAAGAGAAATAAAGATATTAATTAATCCAGATAAGCCTTCAATGCAGCACGGACCTAGTCTTGTAAAGCACTATTTACAATTCCAAGACAATGAAGAGGTAGAAGAAGAAAGTGACGAGGATTATGATCTAAACGGAAATTTTCCCGCAGTTTGTGGGTTACTACCGCGGTTCTGCTTAAATCACTCGTTCTGTCTCATACATCCTGTAACTGCAACGAGCACGAGGACCCGATTACCAAAGTCTTCGGTTAATAAATTGCACGACAGATCTTCAGCTGCTACTTCTTATAGTAAAAGAGACGCTGAGGTAAAAAAAAAAAAAAAAAACAAATCATAGTTTTCTTTCTCGTGTCCCCCTATGTGCTTATGTTTCCTAATCTTCGTCCTGGGGTTTTTGATGACTAAGTTGTATATTGGCTGCAGTCTAGGTCTAATTTTTCTGATCGAAATTCCGTTGGTACTCAGAATAGTTTGAGAACTGACTTCAATTCAAGTAGCCGTCAGAGACAGAATCCTAATGGATCATTTCTAGGCAAGCAACTAGAAGAACACAGCACATCAAAATCATTCGATAAATCGCCTAATAAAGAAAAAGGAGTCATCATTTTTCCCAAAGAATCAAAGAATCAGGGGATTAATGGCTTCGGATCACATAAAAAGGGCCATAAAACCTTTTGGGATTTCTTGTCTGAGAAGGACAGTTCAGAGGAATCATGTTCAGGAATTCCTGTTCTGGAGAGAACTCTGTATCTCGACGCTGTACAGAAAATAAAATCTCCGATCAGGGAACCTTTTTCTCCCAATATGCAAGGGTCGAAGGAACAGCCTAGTTCGAGTGAAAAAGAGTATAAA
>NW_019242617.1:1383-1637 GCF_002742605.1 Olea europaea var. sylvestris | reverse complement strand
GTTTCCGATCAACCTGTCAAATTTTAGCCAATTCCGATACAGTCGCGAAAAATGACGAAATTGACCCCAGTGCGGTTTTTTGTGTCCGATCAACTTGTCAAATTTTAGCCCATTCTGATACAGTCGCGGAAAATGACTAAATTACACGCGGCGCTATTTTTGATCCCGATCAACCTGTCAAATTTGAGCCCATTCCGACACAGTCGAGAAAAATTACGAAATTGCCGTCGGCGCGATTTTTATTTCCGATCAAA
>NW_019242617.1:0-1363 GCF_002742605.1 Olea europaea var. sylvestris | reverse complement strand
TTTTATTTCCGATCAAACTGCCAAATTTCAGCCAATTCCGACATAGTCGAGAAAAATGACGAAATTGCCCCCGGCGCGATTTTTATTTCTGTTCAAACTGCCAAATTTTAGCCAATTCCGACACAGTCGCGAAATATGACGAAATTAAACCCGGCGCTATTTTTGTTCCCGATCAACCTGTCAAATTTGAGCCCATTCCGACACAGTTGAGAAAAATGACTAAATTGCCACCGGGGCGATTTTTATTTCCGATCAAACTGCCAAATTTCAGCCCATTCCTACACAGTCGTGGAAAATGACGAAATTGCCCCTCGGCGCGGTTTTTTTGTTTCCGATCAACCTGTCAAATTTTAGCCAATTCCGATACAGTCGCGAAAAATGACGAAATTGACCCTGGCGCGATTTTTGATTTCGATCATCCTGTCAAATTTGAGCCCATTCAGACAATGTCGAGAAAAATGACGAAATTGCCCCCGGAGCGATTTTTATTTCAGATCAAACTGCCAAATTTCAGCTAATTCCGACACAGTCGAGAAAATGACGAAATTTCCCCCGTCGCGATTTTTGCTTCCAATCAACAAGTCAAATTTTAGTCAATTCCGACACAGTCGCGAAAAATGACGAAATTACTCCCGGCACGATTTTTGTTCTCGATAAACCTGTCAAATTTTAGCCCATTCCGACCCAGTCGAGAAAAATGACGAAATTTCCGCCGTCGCAATTTTTATTTCCGATCAAACTGCCAAATTTCAGCCATTTCCGACACAGTCGAGAAAAATGACGAAATTTCCCCCGGCGCGATTTTTGTTTCCGATCAACCAATCAAATTTTAGTCAATTCCGACACAGTCGCGAAAAATGACGAAATTTCCCCCGTCGCGATTTTTGCTTCCAATCACCCAGCCAAATTTCAGCTCATTCCGACACCGTCGCGAAAAATGATGAAATTGCCCCCGGCGCGATTTTTGTTTCCGATCAACCTGTCAAATTTTAGCCCATTCCTACACAGTCGGGAAAAATGACGAAATTTGCCCCGGCGCGATTTTTTGTTTCCGATCATCCTGTCAAATTTTAGCCCATTCCTACACAGTCGTGAAAAATGACGAAATTGCCCCCCTCGCGATTTTTTGTTTCTGATCAACCTGTCAAATTTTAGCCCATTCTGATACAGTCGCGAAAAATAACGAAATTACACCCGACGCTATTTTTGGTCCCGATCAGCCTGTCAAATTTGAGCCCATTCCAACGCAGTCGACAAAAATGACGAAATTGACGACGGCACGATTTTTATTTCCGATCAAACTGCCAAATTTTTGCCAATTCCGACGCAGTCGAGAAAAATGACTAAATTGTCCCTGGCGCGA
>NW_019242616.1:1289-1637 GCF_002742605.1 Olea europaea var. sylvestris | reverse complement strand
GTTTTAACTCGAACGAATTGATTTCTAGTTCGATTTCTTCAGGCATGTCAAGGCATGGATGATCAGCTAGAAAGTTAGCCAAAACCTGATTTTTGACTGCCTTTTAAGGTATATATTGTATTTCGAATTCTGATAAAGCTAGTGTCCAAAGGCCTACCCTTTGGTGTAAAATAGGGCACTAGAACATATACTTAACTAAATTTACTTTAGAAATTAAATAAACGGTTACGGGCCGTAAATAAGCCCTTAATTTTGTACATGTGAAATACAATGCAAGACATAATTTTTCTATAGCAGAGTAATTACATTCACATTTCGTTAACCGTCTACTTAAATAGTAAATTGCCA
>NW_019242616.1:0-1058 GCF_002742605.1 Olea europaea var. sylvestris | reverse complement strand
TTTTTCAGCTTTAAGAGCGGCGAAAATACTTTAGTTCGCCCTGTACAGTTAGAAATAAAGCATCTTAAAAAGTTTACTTGGCCTAGAAACCTTTGCAATTCTTTTTTGTTGCTAGGTGGTTTGGCCTCTAAAATGGCCTTCGCTTTATTTTTATCAAGTTCAATTCCTCTCTTGTGTACTAAGAAACCAAGAAAATTTCCTGCATTAACACCGAATGCACACTTCAAGGGATTCAACTTTAGCTTATATTATTTCATTCGCTCAAAAGAACATCTTAACTGTTCGAAATGGTCCTCTTCTTTAATGGACTTGACTACTATGTCATCTACATACACTTCAACAAACTTGTCTATCATATCATGATAGATTAAATTCATTGCCCTTTGATAAGTTGTCCCTGCATTTTTTAGGCCAAAAGGTATAACCACCCATTCAAAACATCCTAGAGACCCAAGGCATCTAAAGGCAGTTTTGTGTATGTCTTCTTCAGCTATATAAATTTGATTGTATCCTAAATACCCATCCATGAAAGAATACATGACGTGTCCGGCAGTTGAATCTACTAAAGAATCCACCGTGGGCATTGGATACTCATCTTTGGGTGTAGCTATGTTTAAATTTCTAAAGTCTATACACACCCTTAGTTTACCATTCTTTTTTAGTACTGGCACGACATTGGACAACCATTCGACATATCTGGCTGTTCTAATAAAACCTCCTTTCAATAATCGCTCTATCTCTTTCTTGATTTCAGGGAGTACATTGGGAGCAAAACGTCTAGGAGGCTGCTTATGAGGTTTAAAGTTAGGCTTAGTTGGTAACCTATGTTCTACCAAGTCTCTATCTAAACCAGGCATTTGTTCATACTCCCAAGCAAAACAATTTTTGTACTCTTTTAGCAAAGCGATTAATTTGTTACTAACCTCTTGGTCGAGCATTTGACTGATGAACGTTGGGCGATCTTCTCCTTCATTGCTAATATTTACTTTGATCAGAGGGTCTTATGTTTGAGCGTATCCAGGTTTGGCGATCCGCATTACTTCGTCGTCCAGTTCCCT
>NW_019242615.1:0-1637 GCF_002742605.1 Olea europaea var. sylvestris | reverse complement strand
TTAGCCGATTCCGACACCGTCGCGAAAAATGACGAAATTGCCCCCGGCGCGATTTTTGTTTCTGATCAATCAGTCAAATTTCAACCGATTCCGACTCCGTCGCGAAAAATGACGAATTTGCCCTCGGCGCAATCTTTGTTTCCGATTAATCTGTCAAATTTTACCCGATTCCAACACCGTCGTGAAAAATGACGAAATTGCCCCCGGAGAGATTTTTATTTCCGATTAATCTGTCAAATTTTTGCCGATTCCGACTCCGTCGCGAAAAATGACGAAATTGCCCCCGACGCGATTCTTTTTCCGATCAATCTGTCAAATTTTTGCCCATTCCAACACCGCCGCGTAAAATTACAAAATTGACCCCGGCGCGATTTTTGTTTCCGACCAATCAGTCAAATTTGAGCCCATTCCGACACCGTCGCGAAAAATGACGAAATTGCCCTTGGCGCGATTTTTGTTTCCGATCAACCTGTCAAATTTTAGCCCATTCCAACACCGTCGCGAAAAATAACGAAATTACCCCCGGAGCGTTATTTGTTTCTGATCAATCAGTCAAATTTGAGCCCATTCCGACACCGTTACGAAAAATGACGAAATTGCCCCCGGCGCGATTTTTGTTTTCGATCAATCAGTAAAATTTTAGCCCATTCCTACGCCGTCGCGAAAAATGACGGAATTGCCCCGTCGCGATTTTTTTTTCCGATCAATCTGTCAAATTTGAGCCCATTCCGACACCGTCGCGAAAAATGACGAAATTTCCCCCGAAGCGATTTTTGTTTTCGATTAATCTGTCAAATTTTAGCCGATTTCGGCACCGTCGCGTAAAATGACGAAATTGCCCACGGCGCGGTTTTTGTTTCCGATTAACCTGTCAAATTTTAGCCCATTCCGACACCGTAGCGAAAAATGACGAAATTGCCCCCGGCGCGATTTTTGTTTCCGATCAATCAGTCAAATTTTAGTCGATTCCGACATCGTCGCGAAAAATGACGAAATTGCCCCCGGCGCGATTTTTGTTTCCGATCAATCAGTCAAATTTTAGTCGATTCCGACATCGTCGCGAAAAATGACGAAATTGCCCCCGGCGCGATTTTTGTTTCCGATCAATCAGTCAAATTTTAGTCGATTCCGACATCGTCGCGAAAAATGACGAAATTGCCCCCGGCGCGATTTTTGTTTCCGATCAATCAGTCAAATTTTAGTCGATTCCGACATCGTCGCGAAAAATGACGAAATTGCCCCCGGCGCGATTTTTGTTTCCGATCAATCAGTCAAATTTTAGTCGATTCCGACATCGTCGCGAAAAATGACGAAATTGCCCCCGACGCGATTTTTGTTTCCGATCAATCTCTCAAATTTCATCCCATTCCGACACCATCGCGAAAAATGACGGAATTGCCCCGTCGCGATTTTTGTTTCCGATCAATCTGTCAAATTTTTGCCCATTCCAATACCGTCGCGAAAAATGACGAAATTGCCCCCGGGGCGATTTTTGTTTCCGATCAATCAGTCAAATTTGAGTCAATTCCGACGTCGCAGAAAATGACGAAATTACCCCCGGCGCGATTTTTGTTTCCGATTAATCTGTCAAATTTTAGCCGATTCTGACACCGTCGCGAAAAATGACGAAATTGCCC
>NW_019242614.1:0-1637 GCF_002742605.1 Olea europaea var. sylvestris | reverse complement strand
TAGGTACAAACAAAGCGTTTAGGACTAACAAACCCACACCTTTCCTTCTCATCTCTTCCAATCCACAATATCTTTTGGGCCGACGACGTAACTCACACGACGGCGACGTCAACAGCTCCTTATCAGCGGACGGAATACGGGATGGGTTGAAGACGTCAAAATGACAGCTATTATTTGCTCTTTTTTAGGATGAATTGCTCTTTTTTACACCGTCGAATCTATGAAGACGGCGACAGCTTGAAGTCGGAACAGCTCTTTACCTTCAAGCCAGAGATGACAGCTTCTTGTACAGGTGATAGGTTTCGAGAATTGGGGCCAGAGAAAGAGAAATCACGGATAGTATGCTGAGCTTTTTTCGAATTACCCGATTTTTTCTTATGAGTGGGTATTGTTGCCCACTTCATTACTTTATACCCTAAACCCGGCCCAACAATGAATAAGGTAAGATTTGTTATTTTTTGAAAATTCAAAATATGCTCCCTTTCCACGTCATAGTGTCATCCAGCAGGTAAAGGCAAGGGTACAAACAACATTATTCTTTGACAAAATGTATTATGAAATAGTGATTAATGGAGAATTTGTAATTAAAAAAGAATGAAAAGTTTTTTTATTTACGTGTAATATTATTTTAATAAAAAATGTTTAATTAAAAATGAATACTGTAGAAAAAATAATAGAAAAGAATGTAAAGTAAAGAATAAAAAAATATGAGGCCTAAGTTGGATTAAAATTTAAACAATACACATGTCAATTCAATAGTTATAAGGATAACTATATGTTAAAAAAGTTCGAAGTACAATTTAAGTTAATCAAACATATTTTTTATTCACATAAAAATTATAATTATTACTCATTTATTATCTATACATTATATATAACTTGCAACTTATCAATACTACCGAACGTTTAATTATAGATATTTTAAATAGTCGTCGTCATTTATTGCAAACACGCTATCATTTTTTGCCTTCTAATAACCATAGAATTTCCATAGTGGAATCTTTGATTGTATTTTTCTTATTCGCCCATAATACCCACTGTCTTCAATGTCTTCATCGGTTTCTCATTGGGATTTACGAATTTTGAAATGATGAAAGAAGCGACGATGATCTTAGGCTTAAAATAAAATGTACATGCTACTGTAGTCATACACTTTTTTTTTAAATGAAATAAAAAATTACTTCTTTACAAAAAAAAAAAATATAACAATTTTCAAGGTAAAACAGTCCTATTTGGTGACCTTTAATTTGAAAAAATTATGTTTTTAATAGTGTTTTTGGGAAAATGTGTGGTAAAAAAATGTTTTGAATTTACGTGTAAAATATTTTACTGTTTGAATGTATTGTTGAAAATAAGTATGAAAAATAAATTAAATTAAATGCCACCAAATAGTGGCTAAATTAATTCAAGGGCGAGACTCAAGAATATTAGTTTCAAATCACATCGATTGTTGTCTGCTAACAAAATTGATTGGTGCAAAATTAGAAGACATATGGAACTTCAAGTAAAGATATATAAGTCAATAAAATGGTAAAATATCATTAAATATTTTTGACTCCGAGTTTTGTAAGGATGACGTGATCAACAGATCTCGACTTCACTCGCATTCATGTTCACGTAGCCTAATTTGGACAAAC
>NW_019242613.1:0-1637 GCF_002742605.1 Olea europaea var. sylvestris | reverse complement strand
TCACGAGTATGCAATAAAGAAAGGAATAGGTAGATTCTTTAATGAAATTAGTTGGGTAGAACATAGTAAAACATAGAGAATTGGTGTATATGCCTACATTTTTGGAATTTTTGTGATTGCTTCACTTCTAAAAATTGAAATTTCCAAATGACTGTCATTGACCAAATTGAAATGGTAAAGATGATATAGTGCGACAAAAATGTAGGTGTGCCAAAATGTGTTTGACCACAGGGTGGTCCATGTGGACGCTAGTTAAAAAATGCAAACAATGAAGAAACTAATGCCAAAAATGTATATGCTCGAGGTGTAGGACAACCTGGGCCAGGCCAGATAAATATAGACGTGCCTTTCCAGCCCTTTTGACACCTCAATACAAACATAAAACACTGAAGTTTTGCACGAGAAAATTATGAAATAATCCTTTTTGCGTCTTCTAATTAACCAAAAAGAGTAGGAAAAAAACATATTACCAATCATTGAGCTAGTTTCTCTCTGGAAAAGGGTTTTCTTTCATTTTAAGGGATTGCCAAAGTTTTATGGAAACAAAGTATTTTTTCCCACTCTAGATGTTGGGACTATAACACCACTCTTCTGGATTTTTTTTTTCCCGTCAAGTAAATCACAATCTGAAATTATTAATTTTAGATGGAACTTAGCTAAAATCTACACCAAAGCCTTTGTTCTCATTCAATCAATTACACACACACACATATCCTAGAAGGTTGCATATCGATTGTGGGATATCGTCTATGATTGTTCATTTCGTATGCAATATTTGTTATATAGCTGTTTCTTCAATTGTTTGTGACTTGGTTATATTATTTTCGACTGTTTTGACGAAGATGATTAAATTGACTGTTGTTTTGCTATTCTAACTTATAGGAAAAGTTGGGGTATGTCGATATCAGTCTTGCAGATGTTGTCAGCAAAAGAAGGATCAACGAGAAGTACTATCTTATAGATTCGAAGAATGGACAAATTCAAATTGAGATGCAATGGCAAACACCTTCTTGAGCTGAGTAATCTCTTTTCAAATGGAGGTAGCCATTTGTATATTTATGTACATTTACCCATAAAGCTCATCATTGTTACAACAACATTATCCTTTATTTTCTACGTTTCAAAGAAAGATAGTTGATTGTGGGGCGCCAGATGTAATATAATAATGTCATATCTTGTCTTTTGGTCTTTAAAATTACTTTTCTAGAAAGTAAGTTTTGTTAATAAAATCATGTTTGCTTCTTTGGGAAGAATTGGAAAGCATTCGGCTTTTTGGTGTGTCTAAACATCATTTTTTTCCAGCGTTAATCCCATTTTTGATAATTTTGCATGTCAGTTTTTTGGTGAGTCTACGAGACAAGTGTATTAAAAATGCAAATGGACCATTCTTTAGCAAGGGCAAATTGTATGTTTGAATGGGGCTATTTTTCACTTTGATTGTAAACATAGAACTATTAAATGGGGATATTTTTAGTTTGATTGTAAAATAGAACTATTTTAAAAAATTCATATTCAAATATTTTTGCTCAAGTGCATGAAGATGGGTTAATTACACTTTTGGTCCTTAAAAGTTGTAGCTAAATTTTAAGTTCATCCTTAATGTTTATCTTGTTCCAAATCAATTACTAAAGTTTCCT
>NW_019242612.1:0-1637 GCF_002742605.1 Olea europaea var. sylvestris | reverse complement strand
ATTATTATTATTATTATTATTATATCATGTACAGAGCTTTGCTTTGTTTAGTTTTCCTTTTGGATTTATTCTAGTTCTTGAAATCTAAATGTTTGAGATGAAACCTTTGGTAGTTTTTGCTGTATTATTTTAATGTGGCTATTATTTTCTCTTCTTCTCGTGCTATTATGGTTCAGTGAGATGCTTTCGGATCTGCCTATGCATTTCTCTGTGTATATTTTGCTTATTGGTGGAAAGATTTAAGAATTCTCGTTTGGGGTGCCGAATACTTTAAAGGGAGATTTGAACAAGTATAGGGTGTGGTGACAGATATCTTGTTAATTGTATAGTTGGTTTGAGTTATACATCATAACGGACATTAGAATATAAAATAATAAAAAACCTGTTCTGCACATTTCACGTCGAATATTTATGGTGACTGGTGAGAATTCTCTTCGCTCTTACAATTTCTACTGAAAATCTGGGCTATAAATGTAATATTTTTGTTTATGATGTTGTCTGAATGATGTCATTGCTATATAATGTAAGCAAGGAGTAAAATGGAAGCAAAATAAAAAGAAAGCAAAGACAAATTTGGGTAATGACCCTTGATGGCAAACATTTGTTGTTTGTTTAGTTGGTGGAAGTGGAGGTTGTTTCTTTGGAGTTTCTTTGAAGGGATTGTATTGCTTGTATGTGTCTTCTGTTTGGTTTTTCCAATTGAATATCGCTTAAAGCTTAATTTCCTTTATGAATTTTTTATTTGTCTTGTAGTATATGTTTGTAGCAAAAGTTCTTTCTTAGCCAAGAATTCCTCTGAACTATTGCAGGTGCTGTGGGTCTGGTGGGCCTTTGAAGGTGAAAAGATTTAGTTTTCCACATTCTTCATTCACTACTGAGCAGATAAAGTATGCAAACACCAAAAGCAAGGTAATTGCCACTCATGAGTTTGTTTTCTGTTTGTGGTATTGTATTCGGGTTCTACTTTTGTTAGTATATCTTTGAAATTCCCTCAGATCGGATCAAAAAATCTTGCTAGGATATGGGTAAATATGTCTGCTGTGCAATCAAACTCACTGGAACACAAGCCATATATGCTTGCTGGTGATACTATCTTAGTTGCTAAAAAT
Source organism: Olea europaea var. sylvestris (assembly GCF_002742605.1). Lineage (NCBI taxonomy): Eukaryota > Viridiplantae > Streptophyta > Magnoliopsida > Lamiales > Oleaceae > Olea > Olea europaea. The sequence continues at coordinate 528 of NW_019242612.1, read as the reverse complement.
GTTTTCTGGGGACCAATTTGTATCAGTTAAGAATGTCGTGATGTGTGTTGAACTGTTGATGTTAATGTTTCTCTGTTTGGAATAGAATTAATTTCATTGTATGATCTGATAACTGAATGAAGAGTCAATGTTTCCATCTTTTCGGAAACATAAATAAACTGTTCTTCAATTTTCTATCAAACCCAACTGATTTGTGCCTAGTTTTTTATGTGCCATTAAACAAAGTAGGTAATTGGCGTATCCTTAGAAATTGTTCAGCGGCATATATTTAGTTTCTCATGTTGCGTCTCATTTTCTTATCATTGTTATATCCATTTTTAAGTGTAGACCTGCATCCCTGGATGTGCCTCAAAAGGTGTATCCAGCCACACCCCGGACAGCCCGGAAGCTCAAAACTCCAGGATCCGATTCTGATCCTGTTTCATCTCCAAATCCAGCAAGCAAAACTCCAAAAGATAGAAGTTCCAAGGGTGTCGTTCATCGATCACCGCGGACTCCTGTGGCTGAGGTATATTGAGCAAAACTCTC
>NW_019242611.1:0-1638 GCF_002742605.1 Olea europaea var. sylvestris | reverse complement strand
AAAGTTCTTATGGGCCCAAAACGGACACCGTGTGCAAAAGTTACGCTCAATTCTTCGTCCGACGACTCTCCAAGCGTTCTCAACATACAAGCGCTCATTCCTTCAAAAAATGGCTTAACTCCCCCATACGTCACGACGAAGTGGCGAGTTCCATCCAAAACGGTCGCTACATTTCCAAAAAGTTCTTATGGGCCCAAAACGGACACCGTGTGCAAAAGTTACGCTCAATTCTTCGTACGCCGACAATCCAAGCGTTCCGAATATGCAAGTGCTCATTCTTTCAAAAAATGGTTGAACTCCCCCATACGTCACGACGAAGTGGCGAGTTCCATCCAAAACGGTCGCTACATTTCCAAAAAGTACTTATGGGCCCAAAACGGACACCGTGTGCAACAGTTACGCTCAATTCTTCGTACGCCGACAATCCAAGCGTTCCGAATATGCAAGTGCTCATTCTTTCAAAAAATGGTTGAACTCCCCCATACGTCACGACGAAGTGGCGAGTTCCATCCAAAACGGTCGCTACATTTCCAAAAAGTACTTATGGGCCCAAAACGGACACCGTGTGCAACAGTTACGCTCAATTCTTCGTACGCCGACAATCCAAGCGTTCCGAATATGCAAGTGCTCATTCTTTCAAAAAATGGTTGAACTCCCCCATACGTCACGACGAAGTGGCGAGTTCCATCCAAAACGGTCGCTACATTTCCAAAAAGTTCTTATGGGTCCAAAATGGACACCGTGTGCAAAAGTTACGCTCAATTCTTCGTCCACGGACTCTCCAAGCATTCTCAATTTTAAAGTGCTCATTCCTTCGAAAAATGGCCAAAATCACTCGTACGTCACGACTAAGTTGTGAGTTCAATCCAAAACGTTCGCAACATTTCCAAAAAGTACTTATGGGCCCAAAACGGACACCGTGTGCAAAAGTTATGCTCAATTCTTCGTACGCCGACAATCCAAGCGTTCCAAATATGCAAGTGCTCATTCTTTCGAAAAATGGCTTAACTCACCCATACGTCACGACGAAGTGGTGAGTTCAATCCAAAACGGTCGCTACATTTCCAAAAAGTTCTTATGGGCCCAAAACGGACACCGTGTGCAAAAGTTACGCTCAATTCTACGTCCGTCGACTCTCCAACCATTCTAAATATGCAAGTGCTCATTCTTTCGAAAAATGGCCAAAATCCCTCGTACGTCACGATGAAGTGGTGAGTTCAATCCAAAACGGTCGTTACATTTCCAAAAAGTTCTTATGAGCCCAAAATGGACACCGTGTGCAAAAGTTACGCTCAATTCTTCGTCCGCCGACTCTCCAAGCGTTCTCAATATACAAGCGCTCATTCCTTCGAAAAATGGCTTAACTCTCCCATACGTCACGACGAAGTGGTGAGTTCAATCCAAAACGGTCGTTACATTTCCAAAAAGTTCTTATGGGCCCAAAACGGACACCGTGTGCAAAAGTTACGCTGAATTCTTCATCCGCCGACTCTCCAAGCGTTCTCAATATACAAGCGCTCATTCCTTCGAAAAATGGCTTAACTCCCCCATACGACACGACGAAGTGGCGAGTTCAATCCAAAACGGTCGCTACATTTCCAAAAAGTTCTTATGGGCCCAAAACGGACACCGTGTGCA
>NW_019242610.1:0-1638 GCF_002742605.1 Olea europaea var. sylvestris | reverse complement strand
ATATATATATATATATATATATATATATTATAACCAACACTTAGCCCAAAATCAAATCAACCAAGTAATCATAAAATCAATTAGCCCAATTATCCAGAAGTCCATTAACACAATATAACCCAAGCCCATTACCAACTATTTTCAGCCCAATACCAAAAATCATAACAGGCCCCATATAACTCAGTCTCAAACCAAATTACTCACGTTGCTCAACAATTCAACACATCCATTAATCCAATCCATATAAACCAAAAAAAAATAAAAAATGGCCCACAACAAAAATAGGCCCAATCACACCATTTATAACCTCCGAACTCGTATTCTAATCTTACCCGCCACCAAAATCAGCTGCTGACTCCCCCACGACGGCAGCCTCCATATCAACCACAGCCGCCGTCGCCACCATATCCATAGTCACGACCTCCACTATATCTGCCGCCACCTTCACGACGACCACTGCAAAATCCACCATCTCGTCCTGCCACTGCCACTGTCACGAGATTGAGCCTCATTGACAGTAATACTCCTTCTATCAAGATCCAGACCGTTCATTCCTTCAATTGCGTCCCTCATCGGTTCCTCATCCTTGAAGGTCACGAATTCGAACCCCTTCCATCTTCATATGAAACCCAGCTTCATTGACCTAAGCGAAACCAAATCCAAATACACCATTGTAATTGGTTGAGACAATATCGGCTATGGCTCCTCCTGTGAGCATGCCCCCATAGCCCTAAGCGCCTTTGGTGTGGCTGCTGTTGCTGAATAGTATGCTCAGATTTTGTTTAGGAATTCCGTGGCCACTAGGGAAGTTTATCCAGTGGAGTTGGAGGGAAGGCAATGGTAAGGAGTATAAGTTGAAGCCAATTGGGAATAGGCGGTGATTGTGGCTGGTGTGATTTACGCCTACGCAAAGAAAGACCGAGGTGATTCCTTCACGCTTAAAGGAACATCAATAGGGAAAGAAAAGAAAATTGACTCATTTCGATAAAGATTGGACGTTAACAAGAAAATTTGACCGGACAAGCGGCATGAGACCGCTGGCCGGAGAACAAAAGCTTACAAGTTTAATCCAAACCTTAAAAACCTTGCTCTGATACCATGTTAAGAAAAATATAAATTTTATATAATAAACTCTTGCTCTCCATATTATAAAGTAGAAGATCCTATTTATAGGGTTACAAATAACCCTAAAAGGAAAGATTGTGTAAATTTTTCTCAATCAACTAATAATGAAAATAATCCTACATAATTGGAAAAATATAATAAAAGATTATTCTAGATAATATTTTCATATTTCATATCTTTAACAAGAGTGTCCCACGTGTCCAACATAAATACACCATCCTAATTAAAGTGTTCGTGCTACAAAGATGGTGACTAAATACAAGTCGAAATCACAAGAAGATAATATGAATGATAACAAAAGAAAGTGAGATACTTTCGGTGTATCGTGATGATTGGAAAAAAATGGCTCCCTCCCTCCCTCTAGTTTAGGGGGAAGCCCAAACCTGTGAGCAAAGGCTTGAAGACATCCAATAATATAAATGAGATCAAAAGTGAGCCAACATAAAATGATGCCTAGGAAGATCTATAAAAAGCGTAAAACTATCTGCACTCTCACCTTAGTTCATTAGATTT
>NW_019242609.1:0-1638 GCF_002742605.1 Olea europaea var. sylvestris | reverse complement strand
GTGTGAGCACTTGCATATTTGGAACGTTTGGATTGTTAGCGTACGAATAATAGAGCGTAACTTTTGCACACGATGTCCGTTTTTGGCCCGTAATTACTTTTTGGAAATGTTGCGACCGTTTTGGATTGAACTCACAACTTCGTCGTTACAAATGAGGGATTTCGGCCATTTTTTGAAAGAGTGAGCACTTGCATATTTGGAACGCTTGGATTGTCGGCGTACGAAGAATTGAGCGTAACTTTTGCATATGGTGTCCGTTTTGGGACCATAAGTACTTTTTGAAAATGTAGCGACCGGTTGGGATTGAACTCACTACTTCGTCGTGAAGTATGAGGGATTTCGGCCATTTTTCAAAAGTGTGAGCACTTGCATATTTGTAACGTTTGGATTGTCGGCGTACGAATAATTGAGGGTAACTTCCGCACACGTTGTCCGTTTTGGTCCCGTAAGTACTTTTTGGAAATGTAGCGACCGTTTTGGATTGAACTCACCACTTCATCGTGACGTACGAGGTATTTTGGCCATTTTTCAAAAGAATGAGCACTTGCATATTTGGAACGCTTGGATTGTCGGCGTACGAAGAATTGACCGTAACTTTTACACATGGTGTCCGTTCTGGGCCCGTAATAACTTTTTGGAAATGTAGCGACCGTTTTGGATTGAACTCACCACTTCGTCGTGACGTATGAGGGATTTTGGCCATTTTTAGAAAGTGTGAGCACTTGTATATTTGGAACGCTTGGATTATCAGCGTACGAAGAATTGAGCGTAACTTTTCCACACGGCGTCCGTTTTGGGACCATAGGTCCTTTTTGGAAATGTAGCGAACGTTTGGGATTGAACTCACCATTTCGTCGTGACGTTTGAGGGATTTCGGCCAATTTTTGAAAGAGTGAGCACTTGCACATTTGGAACGCTTGGATTGTAGGCGTACGAAGAATTGAGCGTAACCTTTGCACCCGGTGTTCGTTTCGGGCCCGTAAGTCCTTTTTGGAAATGTAGCGAACGTTTGGGATTGAACTCACCATTTCGTCGTGACGTTTGAGGGATTTCGGCCAATTTTTGAAAGAGTGAGCACTTGCATATTTAGAACGCTTGGATTGTCGGCGTACGAAGAATTGAGCGTAACCTTTGTACCCGGTGTTCGTTTCGGGCCCGTAAGTACTTTTTGGAAATGTAGCGCCGTTTTGGATTGAACTTACCACTTCGTCGTGACGTATGAGGGATTTCGGCCATTTTTCAAAAGAGTGAGCAGTTTCAAATTTGGAACGCTTGGATTGTTGGCGTACAAAGAATTGAGCGTAACTTTTGCACCCGGTGTCCGTTTTGGGCCCGTATGTCCTTTTTGGATATGTAGCGATCGTTTTGGATTGAACTCACCACTTCGTCGTGACGTATGAGGGATTTTGACCATTTTTCGAAAGAGTGAGCACTTGCATATTTGGAAAGCTTGGATTGTCGGCGTACGAAGAATTGAGCGTAACTTTTTCACCCGGTGTCCGTTTTGGGCCCGTAAGTCCTTTTTCGTAATGTAGCGATTGTTTTGGATTGAACCCACCACTTCGTCGTGACGTATGAGGGATTTTGACCATTTTTCGAAAGAGTGAGCACTTGCATATTTGGAACGCTTGGATTGTC
>NW_019242608.1:0-1638 GCF_002742605.1 Olea europaea var. sylvestris | reverse complement strand
CCGTGTTTTGTTTATGGTGGAACTGATCATCCAACTCAAGAGTGCACTACCTACGCTGAGATAAGGAGAGTTTATGAAGAACACTGCGATGCCTTAGGCACATACCAAAAGCCTTATTCTCTCTTTTCTGAAACATACAATCCGGGGTGGCAGAATCACCCTAATCTCAGCTGAAAATCTGAAGGCCAGCCAAATAAAGCTCACATTGTACCTCCATATTAGCTCACATCCTCTAGGAATTCTTTAGAAGACACTCTACATGCATTTATAGAGGCACAGAGTAAGACTAATCGAAAGTTTGAGATTATGATCACCCAAATTATTGAAGAAAACAAGGAAATAAAATCTCATACGTCCAAACTAACTAATGCATTAGTTGTAGGAGAGCAGGCAAAATTCCGAGTGCAAGCTCAATCGAACCCTAGGGGGCAACACATGGCACAAACTTTAGGATCAGGAGAGACCAACTTGAAGGAAATGAATGCCATAACCACTAGATCTGGAAAAGTCACAGAGCCAACCCTTAAACCTAGGAAAAGTGAGAAGAATCCCAGTAGCATAGAAGAGAGCAGCCCTAGTGAGGAGGTAGTGAAAAATCTGTCTAGAGTGCCCTTTCCTCAAGCCCTCAAGTCGACCTCGAAATCTGCTAGTCAACAAAATGAAATCCTGGAGCACCTTAAGCAAGTAAAAGTCAATCTACCTCTCTGGCACGTGATTTCCCAAGTCCTCACATATGCTAAAGTCCTTAAGGACTTGTGTACTATAAAAAGGAAGCACCACGTCAAGAAAAGTACCTTCTTAACTGAACATGCGAGTGCCATAATTGAAGAAAAAGTCCCGCCAAAGTATAAGGACCCCGGTTGTCCTACTGTTTCTTGTATCATAAGGAACCATGAGATTGCACAAGCTCTCTTTGACTTAGGGGCTAGTGTCAACATCATGCTTTATGCTATATACTTGGCGTTAGGTCTAGGTGAGATCAAACCTATTACGGTGGTCCTACAATTGGCTGATCGGTCCACTATTAGACCTAGGAGGTAGTTGAGGATGTGCTAGTACAGATTGACAAATTTTGCTACCTTGTGGATTTTTTGGTTTTTGATGTGAAAGTAGATGTGAATGTTAACTCCAAGATTTCCATTATTCTCGATAGACCTTTTCTCGCTATAGCTAACGCTCTCATCAATTACAGGAATGGTTTGATGAAACTATCTTTTCGGAACATGACCTTAGACGTCAACATCTTTCACGTCATGAAATAGCCTGAGGAAGATGATGAGTGTCATCAAATATACATGATTGATGCACTCGTTGAGTAGGAAGCACATGCGCTTATTGACCCCGACCATTTAAATTCTTTCTTTTTAAATCCCGAAATTCTCGCAAGGTTTGATAATGGGGAATATGCTGATACTTATGCTATTTTTAATGATTTTCAGCATTATGGGACGCCACTGGTGACTACTTCCAATGAGTTTGGTACAATGCGCCGAAGGTTGACAATGCCCTAGTTAGATGCGGGCTGAAGAAGACAATATTGGGTCGAGCCAATGATAATAAACAAAGTCGCTGCTTGGGAGGCAACCCAATGGGGAGTTTGTTACCTTCTCTTTCTTTTTATCTTCATTTATGGATTCT
>NW_019242607.1:0-1638 GCF_002742605.1 Olea europaea var. sylvestris | reverse complement strand
GGTCGCTACATTTCCAAAAAGTACTTATGGGCCCGAAACGGACACCGTGGGCAAAAGTTACGCTCAATTCTTCGTACGTCGACGATCCAAGCGTTCCAAATAAGCAAGCGCTAATTCTTTCGAAAAATGGCTGAAATCCCTCATACGTCACGACAAAGTCATGAGTTCAATCCAAAACGGTCGCTACATTTCCAAAAAGTACTTATGGGCCCGAAACGGAGATCGTGGGCAAAAGTTACGCTCAATTCTTCATACGCCGAGTATCCAAGCGTTCCAAATATGCATGCGCTCATTCTTTCGAAAAATGGCCGAAATCCCTCATACGTCACGACGAAGTCGTGAGTTCAATCCAAAACGGTCGCTACATTTCCAAAAAGTACTTATGGGCCCGAAACGGACACCGTGTGCAAAAGTTACGCTCAATTCTTCGTACGCTGACTATCCAAGCGTTCCAAATATGCAAGCCCTCATTCCTTCGAAAAATCGCCGAAATCCCTCATACGTCACGAAGAAGTCTTGAGTTCAATCCAAAACGGTCGTTACATTTCCAAAAAGTACTTATGGGCCCGAAACGGACACCTTGTTCAAAAGTTACGCTGAATTCTTCGTACGTCGACTATCCAAGCGTTCCAAATATGCAAGTGCTGATTCTTTCGAAAAATCGCTAAAATCCCTCATATGTCACGTCGAAGTTGCGAGTTCAATCCAAAACGATCGCTACATTTCCAAAAAGTACTTATGGGCCCGAAACGGACACCGTGTGCAAAAGTTACGCTCAATTCTTCGTACGCCGTCTGTCCAAGCGTTCCAAATATGCAAGCGCTCATTTTTTCAAAAAATCGCTGAAATCCCTCATACGTCACGAAGAAGTCTTGAGTTCAATCCAAAGCGATCGCTACATTTCCAAAAAGTACTTAAGGGCCCGAAACGGACACTATGTGCAAAAGTTGCGCTCAATTCTTCGTACGTCAACTATCCAAGCGTTCCAAATATACAAGCGCTCATTCTTTCCAAAAATGGCCGAAATCCCACATACGTCACGACGAAGTCGTGAGTTCAATCCAAAACGGTCGCTACGTTTCCAAAAAGTACCAATGGGCCCGAAACGGACACCGTGTGCAAAAGTTACGCTGAATTCTTCGTACGCCGACTATCCAAGAGTTCCAAATATGTAAGTGCTCATTCTTTCAAAAAATCGCTAAAATCCCTCATACGTCACGACGAAGTCTTGAGTTCAATCCAAAACGGTCGCTACATTTCCAAAAACTACTTGTGGGCCCGAAACGGACGCCGTGTGCAAAAGTTACGCTGAATTCTTCGTACGCCGACTATCCAAGAGTTCCAAATATGCAAGTGCTCATTCTTTCGAAAAATCACTAAAATCCCTCATACGTCAAGGAGAAGTTATGAGTTCAATCCAAAACGGTCGCTACATTTCCAAAAAGTACTTATGGGCCGGAAACGGACACCGTGTGCAAAAGTTACGCTCAATTCTTCGTACGCCGTCTGTCCAAGCGTTTCAAATATACAAGCGCTCATTCTTTCCAAAAATGGTCGAAATCCCACATACGTCACGACGAAGTCGTGAGTTCAATCCAAAACGGTCGCTACGTTTCCAAAAAGTACCAATGGGCCCGA
>NW_019242606.1:0-1638 GCF_002742605.1 Olea europaea var. sylvestris | reverse complement strand
TTTTAGGCAATTCCGACGCAGTCACGAAAAATAATGAAATTACCCCAGGCGCGATTTTTGTTCCCGATCAACCAGTCAAATTTAAGCCCATTCCGACACGGTCTTGAAATATGACGAAATTGCCAACTGCGCGATTTTTGTTTCCGATCAACCTGTCAAATTTTAGCCCATTCTGATACAGTCACGAAAAATAACGAAATTGCCCCCGGCGCGATTTTTGTTTCCGATCAACCTGTCAAATTTTAGCCCATTCTGATACAGTCACGAAAAATAACGAAATTGCCCCCGGCGCGATTTTTGTTTCCGATCAACCTCTCAAATTTAAGCCCATTCCGACACAGTCGAGAAAAATGACAAAACTGCCCCCGGCGCGATTTTTATTTCAAATCAAACAGCCAAATTTCAGCCAATTCCGACACAATCGAAAAAAATGACGAAATTGCCCCCGACGTTGTTTTTGTTTCCGATCAACCAGTCAAATTTTAGCCAATTCCGACACAGTCGCGAAAAATGACGAAATTACACCCGGCGAGATTTTTGTTCCCGATCAACCTGTCAAATTTGAACCCATTCCGACACAGTCGAGAAAAATGAAGAAATTGTCGCCGACGCGATTTTTATTTCCGATCAAACTGCCAAGTTTCAGCCAATTCCGACACAGTCAAGAAAAATTACGAAATTGCCCCCGACGCGGTTTTTGTTTCCGATTAACCAGTCGAATTTTAACCAATTCCGACACAGTCGCGAAAAATGAAGAAATTGTCGCCGACGCGATTTTTATTTCCGATCAAACTGCCAAGTTTCAGCCAATTCCGACACAGTCAAAAAAAATTACGAAATTGCCCCCGACGCGGTTTTTGTTTCCGATGAACCAGTCGAATTTTAACAAATTCCGACACAGTCGCAAAAAATGACGAAATTTCACCCGGTGCGATTTTTGTTCCCGATCAACCTGTCAAATTTGAGCCCATTCCGACACAGTCGCGAAAAATGACGAAATTGCCAACTGCGCGACTTTTGTTTCCGATCAACCTGTCAAATTTTAGGCCATTCTGATACAGTCACTAAAAATAATGAAATTGCACGAGGCGCGATTTTTGTTTCCGATCAACCTGTCAAATTTGAGCCCATTCCGACACAGTCGAGAAGAATGACGAAATTGACCCCGGCGCGATTTTTATTTCAGATCAAACTGTCAAATTTCAGCCAATTCCGGCACAGTCGACAAAAATAACGAAATCACCCCCGGCGTTGTTTTTGTTTCAGATCAACGAGTCAAATTTCAGCCAATTCCGACAAAGTCGCGAAAAATGACGAAATTACACCCGGCGCGATTTTTGTACCCGATCAACCCGTCAAATTTGAACCCATTCCGACACAATCGAGAAAAATGACGAAATTGCCGCCGGCGCGATTTTTATTTCCGATCAAACTGCCAAATTTCAGCCAATTTCGACACAGTCGAGAAAAATGACGAAATTGCCCCCGACGCGGTTTTTGTTTCCGATCAACCAGTCGAATTGCAGTCAATTCCGACAAAGTCGTGAAAAATGAGGAAATTACACCCGGCGCGATTTTTGTTCCCGATCAACCTGTCAAATTTGAGCCCATTCCGACACAATCGCTAAAAATGACGAA
>NW_019242605.1:0-1638 GCF_002742605.1 Olea europaea var. sylvestris | reverse complement strand
TTTGGTATTATTCACCAAACAACAGCCCCGTATACTCCGCAGCAAAATGGGATTGCTGAGAGGAAAAATAGAACTCTAAAAGATATGGTTAATGCTATGCTTATAAATTCTGGATTACCACAAAACTTGTAGGGGGAAGCGGTGCTAACTGCTAACTTTATTCCGAATAGAGTTCCCCATAAGAAAACTGGTTCGATACCTTATGAGTTATGGAAATGTAGAATGCCTTCCTATAAATACTTAAAAGTATGGGGGTGCCTAGCTAAAGTGGCTATTCCACCTCCCAAAAGGATTAAGTTAGGTCCTAAAACTATTGATTGCATTTTTATCGGATATGCAATAAACGGTAGTGCGTACAGATTTCTTGTACATAAATCTGATATAAGTGACATTCATGTCAATACAATTTTTGAATCTCGAGATGCTGAATTCTTTGAAGATGTGTTCCCTAATAAAAGAGATATTCGTGAGAATACTCAAAAGAGAACACGAGATAATGCTATTGAAAACAATATAGAACCTGAATCAAGAAGGAGTAAAAGAGCAAAGGTCGCTAAATCCTTTGGTCCAGACTTTATTTCTTTCGTAATTGAGAAAGAGCCCCAAATATTTAAAGAAGCTGTGACTAGTCTAGAATCCGTATTCTGGAAGGAAGCTATAAATAGTGAAATTGAATCTATTATGAATAATAATACTTGGCAATTGGTTGATCTTCCTAAGGGAACTAAACCAATAGGATGCAAATGGATCTTTAAAAGAAAGTTAAGATCTGATGGTTCAATAGACAAATACAATGCTCGGCTGGTTGCAAAAGGATATCGTCAGAAAGAAGGAATTGATTCTTTGACACATATTCTCCAGTAACAAGAATTACTTCTATTCGGGTTTTAATTGCTACTGCAACCTTGTACAACTTACAAATACATCAAATGGATGTTAAGACTGCATTCCTGAATGGTGTTTAAACGAAGAAGTATATATGGAACAGCCAGAAGGTTTCATAGTGAAAGGACAAGAAAACAAAGTTTGCAAGCTAGTTAAGTCCTTATACGGTTTGAAGCAGGCTCCTAAACAATGGCACGAAAAGTTTGACAGCGTCATGATTAGGAATGGATTCATCATAAATGGATGTGACAAATGCGTATATTCGAAAAAATTCGAAAAGGCATACGTACTCGTATGTTTGTATGTTGATGACATGTTTATATTAGGGACTAATATAGAAGTTATCAATAGAACAAAGAATATACTTATCAATAACTTTGACGTGAAAGATATGGGTGAAGCAGACGTGATTCTAGGAATAAAGATATCTAGAACATCAAATGGAATAGTCTTATCTCAAACCCATTATGTTGATAAAATAATTGAGAGGTTTAAGACTCATAATATTAAAGAGACTAGTAACCCATTTCTTCCACATATAGTTCTTCACAAGAATAGTGGAAATGGGAAACAGCAGTTAGAATATTCCCAAATTATTGGTAGTTTAATGTACCTGATGAATTGTACTAGACCTGATATAGCTTACGAGGTAAGTAAGCTGAGTCGTTACACAAGTAACCCAAGTAATCAACATTGGGGTACATTACTTAGAGTTTTGGGATACTTGAAACGGACGAGAGAGTATTCATTACA
>NW_019242604.1:0-1638 GCF_002742605.1 Olea europaea var. sylvestris | reverse complement strand
GATTGGAATCGAGCCAATGAAAAGTGGTTTTTGATTGCATGATAACTTCGGGTTTGTTCATTTTTGGAGAAACGCTAGTCTAAATCGATTGGAATCGAGCCAATGAAAAGTTGTTTTTGACTTCGTGACAACTTTAGGTTTGTTCGTTTTGGTGAATTGCTAGTCTAATTCGATTGGAATCGAGCCAATGAAAAGTGGTTTTTGATTTCATGAAAACTTCGGGTTTGATCATTTTCGGTGAATTGCTAGTCTTATTCGATTAGAATCGAGCCAACGAAAAGTGGTTTTTGATTTCATGATAACATTGGGTTTGTTCGTCTTAGGCAAATTGCTAGTCTAATTCGATTGGAATCGAGCCAATAAAAAGTGGTTTTTGATTTCATGATAACATCGGGTTTGTTCATTTTTCGTGAATTGCTAGCCTAATTCGATTGGAATCGAGCCAATGAATAGTGGCTGTTGATTTCTTGATAACTTCGGTTTTGATCAATTTCGGCGAATTACCAGTCTAATTCGATTGGAATGGAGCCAATGAAAAGTTGTTTTTGACTTCATGATAACTTCGAATTTGTTCATTTTCGGCTCATTGCTAGTCAAATTTTATTGGAATCGAGCCAATGAAAATTTGTTTTTGATTTCTTGATAACTTCGGGTTTTGATCATTTTTGGCGAATCGCTAGTCTAATTCGATTGGAATCGAGCCAATGAAAAGTGACTTTCGATTTCATGATAACTTCGAGTTTGATCGTTTTCGAAAAATTACTGGTCTAATTCGGTTGGAATCGAGCCAATGAAAAGTGGTTTTCAATTTCATGATAACTTCGGGTTTGATCATTTTCGGCAAATTCCTAGTACAATTCGATTGGAATCGAGCCAATGAGAAGTAGTTTTTGATTTCATGATAACTTCGGGTTTGTTTCCTTATGGAGAGATGCTAGTCTAATTCGATCGGAATGGAGCCAATGAAAAGTGGTTTTTGATTACATGATAACTTCGGGTTTGTTCGTCTTTGACAAATTGCTAGTCTAATACGATTGGAATCGAGCCAATGAAAAGTGGTTTCTGATTTCATGAAAACTTCTGGTTTGACCGTTTTCGGTGAATTGCTAGTCTAATTCGATTGGAATTGACCCAATGAAAAGTGGTCTTCGATTTCATAATAACTTCGGGTTTGATCATTTTCGACGAATTGCCAATCTAATTCGATTGGAATCGAGCCACTGAAAAGTGATTTTTGATTTCATGAAAACTTCAGGTTTGGTCGTTTTCGGCTAATTGCTAGTCTAATTCGATTGGAATCGAGCCAACGAAAAGTGGTTTTTGATTTCATGATAACTTCAGGTTTGTTCATTTTTGGAGAAATATTAGTCTAATTCGATTGCAATCGAGCCAATGAAAAGTGATTTTTGATTTCATGATAACTTCGGGGTTGGATCATTTTCAGCGAACTGCCAGTCTAATTCGATTGGAATCGAGCCAATGAAAATTGGTTTTTGATTTCATGATAACTTCGGGTTTGTTCGTTTTCGGCTAATTGCTAGTCTAATTTGATTGAAATCAAGCCAATGCAAAGTGGCTTTCAATTTCATGATAACTTCGGGTTTGATCGTTTTCGAAAAATTACTGGTCTAATTCGAT
>NW_019242603.1:93377-96057 GCF_002742605.1 Olea europaea var. sylvestris | reverse complement strand
ACAAATCCGAAGTTATCATGAAATCGAAAACCACTTTTCATTGGCTCGATTCCATTTGAGATAGACTAGCAATTCTTTAAAAATGAACAAACCCGAAGTCATCATGAAATCAAAAACCACTTTTCATTGGCTCGAGTCCAATCGAATTAGATTAGCAATTTTTAAAAAATGAACAAACCTCAAGCCACTTTTCATTTGCTCGATTCCAATCGAATTAGACTAGCAATTCGCCAAAAACGAACAAACCCGAAATTATCATGAAATCAAAAGCCACTTTTCATTAGCTCGATTCCAATCGAATTAGACTAGCAATTAGATAAAAATGAACAAAGCCGAAGTTATCATGGAATCAAAAATCACTTTTCATTTGCTCGAGTCCAATCGAATCAGACTAGCAATTCGCAAAAAACAAACAACCCCGAAGTTATCATGAAATCAAAAACCACTTTTCATTGGCTCGAGTCCAATCGAATTAGACTAGTAATTCTTTAAAATGAACAAACCTCAAAAACCACTTTTCGTTTGCTCGATTGCAATTGAATTAGTCTACCAATTCGCCAAAAACGAACGAACACAAAGTTATCATGAAATCAAAAGCCACTTTTCATTAGCTCGATTCCAATCGAATTAGACTAGCAATTAGATAAAAATGAACAAAGCCGAAGTTGTCATGAAATCAAAAATCCCTTTTCATTGGCTCGAGTCCAATCGAATTAGACTAGCAATTAGATAAAAATGAACAAAGCCGAAGTTGTCATGAAATCAAAAATCCCTTTTCATTGGCTCGAGTCCAATCGAATCAGACTAGCAATTCGCAAAAAACAAACAACCCCGAAGTTATCATGAAATCAAAAGCCCCTTTTCATTAGCTCGATTCCAATCGAATTAGACTAGCAATTAGATAAAAATGAACAAAGCCGAAGTTGTCATGAAATCAAAAACCACTTTTCGTTTGCTCGATTGCAATTGAATTAGTCTACCAATTCGCCAACAAAAAACAAACACAAAGTTATCATGAAATCAAAAGCCACTTTTCGTTAGCTCGAATCCAATTGAATTAGACTAGCAATTAGATAAAAATGAACAAACCCGAAGTTATAATGAAATCAAAAATCACTTTTCATTGGCTCGAGTCCAATCGAATTAGACTAGCAATTCGTAAAAATTGAACAAATCTCAAAAACTACTTTTCATTTGCTCGATTCCAATCAAATTAGAATAGCACTTCGCCAAAAATGAACAAATCTAAAGTTATCATTAAATCAAAAGCCACTGTTCATTCGCTCGATTCCAATCGAATCAGACTAGCAGTTAGATATAAACGAACAAACCTGAAGTTATCATGAAATCAAAAATCACTTTTCATTCGCTCGAGTCCAATCGAATTAGACTAGCAATTCGTAAAAAATGAACAAACCTCGAAAACCACTTTTGATTTGCTCATTTCCAATCGAATTAGACTCGCAATTAATGAAAAACGAACAAACCCTAAGTTATCATGAAATCAAAAACCACTTTTCGTTGGCTCGAGTCCAATCGAATTAGACTTGCAATTCGTAAAAAATTAACAAACCTTAGAAACCACTTTTCATTGGTTTGATTCCAATCGAATTAGACTAGCAATTCGCCAAAATCAAACAAACCCGAAGTTATCATGAAATCAAAAACTACTTTTCATTGGCTCGATTCCAATCGAATTAGACTAGCAATTCGCTAGAAACAAACAACCTCGAAGTTATCATGAAATCAAAAGCCACTTTTCATAGGCGCGATTCCAATCGAATTAGACTAGCAATCAGCCAAAACCGAATGAACTTGAAGTTATCATGAAATTGAAAATCACGTTTCATTGGCTCGAGTCCAATCGAATTAGACTAGCAATTCGTCAAAAAAGAACTAACCCTAAAAACAACTTTTCATTGGCTCGATTCCAATCGAGTTAGACTAGTAATTTGCCAAAAATGAACAGACCCTAAGCTATCAAGAAATCAAAAACCACTTTTCATTGGCTCAATTCCAATCAAATTAGACTAGCAATTCACCAAAAACGAACAAACCCAAAGTTATCATGAAATCAAGAACCACTTTTCATTGGCTCGATTCCTATCTAATTAGACTAGCAATTCGCCAAAAATGAACAACCCCGAAGTTATCATGAAATCAAGAGCCACTTTTTATTGGCTCGATTGCAATCGAATTAGACTAGCAATTCGCCAAAAACGAACAAACCCGATGCTATCATGAAATCAAAAACCACTTTTCATTGGTTCGAGTCCAATCGATTTAGACGTAAAAATTGAACAAACCTCAAAAACCACATTTCATTTGCCCGATTCCAATCGAATTAGACTCGCAATTTGCCAAAATGAACAAACTTGAAGTTATCATAAAGTCAAAAGCCACTTTTCATTAGCTCGATTCCAATCGAATTGGACTAGTAATTAGATAAAAATGAACAAACCCGAAGTTATCATGAAATCAAAAATCACTTTTCATTGGCTCGAGTCCAATCGAATTAAACTAGCAATTCGTAAAAAATGAACAAACCTCGAAAACAACTCTTCATTTGCTCAATTCCAATCGAATTAGACTAGCAATTAACGAAAAAGGAACAAACACGAAGTTATCATGAAATCAAAAATCACTTTTCATTGGCTCGATTCCAATCGAGTTAGACTAG
>NW_019242603.1:74737-93307 GCF_002742605.1 Olea europaea var. sylvestris | reverse complement strand
AACTAGCAATTCGTAAAAAACAAACAAACCCGAAGTTATCATGAAATCAAAAACCACTTTTCATTGGCTCGATTCCATTCGAGTTAGACTAGCAATTGGCCAAAAAGAACAACCCCGAAGTTATCATGATATCATAAGCCACTTTTCATTAGCTCGATTCCAATCGAAATTGACAAGCAATTCGTCAAAAATGAACAAACCTCAAAAACCAGTTTTCATTTGCTCGATTGCAATCGAATTAGACTAGCAATTCGCTAAAAACGAACAAACCCAAAGTTATCATGAAATCAAAAGCCACTTTTCATTGGCTCGAATCCAGTCGAATTAGACTAGCAATTAGATAAAAATGAACAAACCCAATGTTATCATGAAATCAAAAATCACTTTTCATTGGCTAAAGTCCGATCGAATTAGACTAGCAATTCGTGAAAAGTGAACAAACCTCAAAATCCACCTTTCATTTGCTCGATTCCAATTGAATTAGACTAGTAATTAACGAAAAACGAACAAACCCGAAGTTACCATGAAACTAAAGACCACTTTTCATTAGCTTAATTCCAATCGAATTAGAATAGCAATTCGCTAAAAATGAACAAACTCGAAGTTATCATGAAATCAAAAGCCACTTTTCATTCGCTCAATTCCAATCGAATTAGACTAGCAATTAGATATAAACGAACAAACCCGAAGTTATCATGAAATCAAAAATCACTTTTCATTGGCTCGAGTCCAATCGAATTAGACTAGCAATTCATAAAAAATGAACAAACCTCGAAAACAACTTTTCATTTGCTCATTTCCAATCGAATTAGACGAGCAATTAACGAAAAACGAACAAACCCGAAGTTATCATGAAATCAAAATCCAGTTTTCATTGGCTCGACTCCATTCGAGTTAGACTGGCATTTCGCCAAAAACGAACAAACCCGAAGTTATCAAGAAATCAAAAACCACTTTTCATTGGCTCGAGTCCAATCGAATTAGACTAGCAATTCGTAAAAAACGAACAAACCTTAAAAACCACTTTTCATTGGTTCAATTCCAATCGAGTTAAACTAGCAATTCGCCAAAAACGAACAACCCGAAGTTATCATGAAATCAAAAATCACTTTTCATTGGCTCGATTCCAATCGAATTAGACTTGCAATTCGCCAAAAATGAACAATCCCGAAGTTATCATGAAATCAGAAGCCACTTTTTATTGGCGCGATTCCAGTCGAAGTTTACTAGCAATTCGCCAAAAACGAACAAAGTCAAAGTTATCATGAAATCAAAAATCACTTTTCATTGGCTCGAGTCCAATCGAATTAGACTAGCAATTCGTAAAAAATGAACTAACCCCAAAAATCACTTTTCATTGGCTCGATTCCAATCGAGTTAGACTAGCAATTCACCAAAAACGAACAAATCCGTACCTATCAAAAAATCAAAAACCACTTTTCATAGGCTCGATTCCAATCGAATTAGACTAGAAATTGGCCAAAAACGAACAAACCCAAAGTTATCATGAATTCAAGAACCACTTTTCATTGGCTCGATTCCAATCGAATTAGACTAGCAATTCGCCAAAAACTAACAACCCCGAAGTTATCATGGAAAGAAAAGCCACTTTTCATTGGCTCGATTCCAATCGAATTAGACTGCCAATTCGCCAAAAACGAACAAACACGAAGTTATCATGAAATCAAATATCACTTTTCATTGGCTCGAGTCCAATCGAATTAGACTAGCAATTTGTAAAAAAGGAACAAACCACAAAAACCATTTTTCATTTCCTCGATTCCAATCGAATTAAATTAGCAATTCGCCAAAAACGAACAAACACGAAGTTATCATGAAATCAATAGCCACTTTTCATTAACTCGATTCCAATTGAATTAGACTAGCAAATAGAGAAAAATGAACAAAGTCGAAGTTATCGTGAAATCAAAAATCACTTTTCATTGGCTCGATTCCATTTGAGATAGACTAGCAATTCGCTAAAAATGAACAAACCCGAAGTTATCATGAAATC
Organism: Olea europaea var. sylvestris; assembly: GCF_002742605.1. Taxonomy (NCBI): domain Eukaryota; kingdom Viridiplantae; phylum Streptophyta; class Magnoliopsida; order Lamiales; family Oleaceae; genus Olea; species Olea europaea. The sequence continues at coordinate 91,293 of NW_019242603.1, read as the reverse complement.
AAAAACCACTTTTCATTGGCTCGAGTCCAATCGAATCAGACTAGCAATTCGCAAAAAATAAACAACCCTCAAGTTATCGTGAAATCAAAAATCACTTTTCATTGGCTTGAGTCCAATCGAATTAGACTGGCAATTAGTTAAAATGAACAAACCTCAAAAACCACTTTTCATTTGCTCGAGTCCAATTGAATTAGACTAGTGATTCGCCAAAAATGAACAAACCCGAAGTTATCATGAAATCAAAAGCCACTTTTCATTAGTTCGAATCCAATCGAATTAGACTAGCAATTATATAAAAATGAACAAACTCGAAGTTACCATGAAATCAAAAATCACTTTTCATTGGCTCGAGTCCAATTGAATTAGACTAGCAATTCGTAAAAAATGAACAAACCTCAAAAACCGCTTTTCATTTGCTCAATTCCAATCGAATTAGACTAGCAATTAACGAAAAACAAACAAACCCAAAGTTATCAAGAAATCAAAAACCACTTATCATTGGCTCGATTCCAATCGAATTAGACTAGGAATTCGCCAAAAACAAACAACCCCGAAGTTATCATGAAATCAAAAGCCACTTTACATTGGCTCGATTCCAATCGAATTAGACTAGCAATTCGTTAAAAATGAACAAATCCTAAGTTATCATGAAATCAAAAACCACTTTTCATTGGCTCGAGTCCAATCGAATTAGACTAGCAATTCATAAAAAACAAACAAACCCTAAAAACCATTTTTCATTGGTTCGATTCCAATCGAGTTAAACTAGCAATTCGCCCAAAACGAACAAACCTGAAGTTTTCATGAAATCACAAACTAATTTTCATTGGCCCGATTCCAATCGAATTAGACTAGCAATTCGCCAAAATCGAAAAAACCCGAAGTTATCATGAAATCAAAAATCACTTTTCGTTGGCTCGATTCCAATCGAATTAGACTAGTAATTCGCCAAAAATGAACAACCCCGAAGTTATCATGGAAAGAAAAGCCACTTTTCATTGGCTCGATTCCAATCGAATTAGACTAGCAACTCGACAAGAAATGAATAACCCCGAAGTTATCATGAAATCAAAAACCACTTTTCATTGGCTCGAGTCCAATAATATTAGATTAACAATTTGTAAAAGATGAACAAACCTCAAAAACCATTTTTCATTTGCTCGATTCCAATCGAATTAGACTGGCAATTCGCCCAAAACGAACAAACACGAAGTTATCATGAAATCAAAAGCCACTTTTCATTAGCTCGATTCCAATTGAATTAGACTAGCAATTAGATAAAAATGAACAAAGCCGAAGTTATCATGAAATCAAAAATCACTTTTCATTTGCTCGATTCCAATCGATTCAGACTAGCAATTTCGCAAAAAATGAAAAATCCCGAAGCAATCAAGAAATCAAAAACCACTTTTCATTGGCTCGAGTCGAATCGAATTAGACTAGCAATTCGTAAAAATGAACAAACCTCAAAAACCACTTTTCATTTGCTCGATTGCAATCGAATTAGACTAGCAATTCGCTAAAAATGAACAAACCCAAAGTTATCATGGAAAGAAAAGCCACTTTTCATTGGCTCGATTACAATCGAATTAGACTAGCAATTCGCCAAAAAACAAACAAACCCGAAGTTATCATGAAATAAAAAACCACTTTTCATTGGCTCGAGTCCAATCAAATTAGATTAGCAATTTGTAAAAGATGAACAAACCTCAAAAACCATTTTTCATTTGCTCGATTCCAATCGAATTAGACTGGCAATTAACCAAAAATGAACAAACACGAAGTTATCATGAAATTAAAAACCACTTTTCATTGGCTCGAGTCCAATCGAATTAGACTAGCAATTTGTAAACAATGAACAAACCTCAAAAACCACTTTTCATTTGCTCATTTCCAATCGAATTAGACTAGCAATTAATGAAAAATGAACAAATCCGAAGTTATCATGAAATCAAAAACCACTTTTCATTGCCTCGATTCCATTCGAGTTAGACTAGTAATTCACCAAAAATGAACAGCCCCGAAGTTATCATGAAATCAAACGCCACTTCTCATTGGCTCGATTCCAATCGATGTTTACTAGCAATCCGCCAAAAATGAACAAAGTCAAAGTTATCATGAAATAAAAAACCACTTTTCATTATCTCGAGTCCAATCGAATTAGACTAGCAATTCGTAAAAAATGAACTAGCCCCGAAAACCACTTTTCATTGGCTCGATTCCAATTGAGTTAGACTAGCAATTCGCCAAAAATGAACAAAGCCGAAGCTATCAAGAAATCAAAAGCCACTTTTCATCGGCTCGATTGCAATCGAATTAGACTAGCAATTCGTCAAAAACAAACAAACCCAAAGTTATCAAGAAATCAAGAACCACTTGTCATTGGCTCGATTCCAATCGAATAAGACTAGCAATTTGCCAAAAAAAACAAACCCAAATTATCATGAAGTCAAGAACCACTTTTCATTGGCTCGATTTCAATCGAATTAGACTAGCAATTCGCCAAAAACGAACAACCCAGAAGTTATCATGAAATCAAAAGCCACTTCTCATTGGCTCGATTCCAATCGAATTAGATTTGCAATTAGATAAAAACGAACAAACCTCAAAAAACCACTTTTCATTTGCTTGATTCCAAACTAATTAGACTAGCAATTCGCCAAAAATGAACAATCCCGAAGTTATCATGAAATCAAAAGCCACTTTTCATTAGCTCGATTCCAATGGAATTAGACTAGCAATTAGATAAAAACGAACAAAGCTGAAGTTATCATGAAATCAGAACTTTTCATTTGCTCGATTCCAATCAAATCAGACTAGCAATTCACAAGAAATGAACAACCCCGAAGTTATCATGAAATCAAAAACCACTTTTCATTGGCTCGAGTCCAATCGAATTAGACTAGCAATTCGTAAAAATGAACAAACCTCAAAAACCACTTTTTCATTTGCTCGATTGCAATCAAATTAGACTAGCAATTCGCCAAAAATGAACAAACCCGAAGTTATCATGAAATCAAAAGCCACGTTTCTTTAGCTCGAATCCAATCGAATTAGACTAGCAATTAGATAAAAACGAACAAACCCGAAGTTATAATGAAATCAAAAATCACTTTTCATTGGCTCGAGTCCAATCGAATTAGACTAGCAATTTGCCAGAAATGAACAAACTCGAAGTTATCATGAATTCAAAAGCCACTTTTCATTAGCTCGATTCCAATCGAATCAGACAAGTAATTAGATAAAAATGAACAAACCCGTAGTTATCATGAAATCAAAAATCACTTTTCATTGGCTCGAGTCCAATCGAATTAGGCTAGCAATTCGTAAAAAATGAACAAACCTCGAAAACAACTTTTCATTTGTTCAATTCCAATTGAATTAGACTAGCAATTAACGAAAAATGAACAAACCCGAAGTTATCATGAAATCAAGAACCACATTTCATTGGCTCGATTCCTTTCGAATGAGGCTAGCAATTCGCCCAAAATGAACATCCCCGAAATTATCATGATATCAAAAGCCACTTTCAATTGGCACGATTCCAATCGAATTAGACTAGCAATTCATCAAAAATGAACAAACCCGAAGTTATCATGAAATCAAGAACCACTTTTTATTGGTTCGAGTCCAATCGAATTAGACTAGCAATTCATAAAAAATGGACAAACCTCAAAAACCACTTTTCATTTCTTCGATTCCAATCGAATAAGACTAGCAATTTGCCAAAAACAAACAAACCCAAAGTCATCATGAAATCAAGAACCACTTTTCATTGGCTCGATTCCAATCGAATTAGACTAGCAATTCGCCAAAAACGAACAACCCCGAAGTTATCATGAAATCAAAAGCCACTTTTCATTGGCTTGATTCCAATCGAATTAGATTAGCAATTAGACAAAAACGAACAAGCCTCAAAAAACCACTTTTCTTTTGCTTGATTCCAAACTAATTAAACTAACAATTCGTCAAAAATGAACAATCCCGAAGTTATCATGAAATCAAAAGCCACTTTTCATTAGCTAGATTCCAATGGAATTAGACTAGCTATTAGATAAAAACGAACAAAGCCGAAGTTATCATGAAATCAGAACTTTTCATTTGCTCGATTCCAATCGAATCAGACTACCAATTCACAAAAAATGAACAACCCCGAAGTTATCATGAAATCAAAAACCACTTTTCATTGGCTCGAGTCCAATCGAATTAGACTAGCAATTCGTAAAAATGAACAAACCTCAAAAACCACTTTTTCATTTGCTCGATTGCAATCAAATTAGACTAGCAATTCGCCAAAAATGAACAAACCCGAAGTTATCATGAAATCAAAAGCCACATTTCTTTATCTCGAACCCAATCGAATTAGACTAGCAATTAGATAAAAATGAACAAACCCGAAGTTATAATGAAATCAAAAATCACTTTTTATTGGCTCGAGTCCAATCGAATTAGACTTGCAATTCGTAAAAAATGAACAAACCTCAAAAAACCACTTTTCATTTGCCCGATTCCAATCGGATTAGACTAGCAATTCGCCAAAAATGAACAAACACGAAGTTATCATGAATTTAAAAGCCACTTTTCATTAGCTCGATTCCAATCGAATTAGACTAGCAATTAGATAAAAATGATCAAACCCGAAGTTATCATGAAATCAAAAATCACTTTTCATTGGTTCGAGTCCAATCGAATTAGGCTAGCAATTCGTGAAAAATGAACGACTAGCAATTCGTAAAAAATGAACAAACCTCAAAAATCACTTTTCATTTGCTCGAGTCCAATCGAGTTAGACTAGCGATTCGCCAAAAATGAACAAACCCAAAGTTATCATGTAATCAAAAGCCACTTTTCATTAGTATGAATCCAATCGAATTAGACTAGTAATTAGATAAACACGAACAAACTCGAAGTTATAATGAAATCAAAAATCACTTTTCATTGGATCAAGTCCAACCGAATTTGACTAGTAATTCGTATAAAACGAACAAACCTCAAAAACCACTTTTCATTGGCTCGAATCCAATCGAGTTAGACTAGCAATTCGTCAAAAATGAACAAACCCGAAGTTACCATGAAATCAGAAGCCACTTTTCATTCGCTCGATTCCAATAGAATTAGACTAGCAATTGGATAAAAATGAACAAACCTGAAGTTATCATGAAATCAAAAATAACTTTTCATTTCCTCGAGTCCAATCGAATTAGACTAGTCGTAAAAAATGATCAAACCTCAAAAACTACTTTCATTTGCTCAATTCCAATCGAATTAGACTAGCAATTCACGAAAAATGAACAACCCCGAAGTTATCATGAAATCAAAAGCCACTTTTCATTGGCTCGATTCCAATCGAATTAGATTAGCAATTGGATAAAAATGAACAACCCAAAAGTTATCATGAAATCAAAATCCACTTTTCATTGCCTCGATTCCAAACGAATGAGACTAGCAATTCGTAAAAAATGAACAAACCTCAAAAATCACTTTTCATTTGCTCGAGTCCAATCGAGTTAGACTAGCGATTCGCAAAAAATGAACAAACCCAAAGTTATCATGTAATCAAAAGCCACTTTTCATTAGTATGAATCCAATCGAATTAGACTTGTAATTAGATAAACACGAACAAACTCGAAGTTATAATGAAATCAAAAATCACTTTTCATTGGATCAAGTCCAACCGAATTTGACTAGTAATTCGTATAAAACGAACAAACCTCAAAAACCACTTTTCATTGGCTCGAGTCCAATTGAATTAGACTAGCAATTCGTAAAAAACGAACTAACCCTAAAAACCACTTTTCGTTGGCTCGATTCCAATCGAGTTAGACTAGCAATTCGCCAAAAATGAACAAAGCCGAAGCTATCAAGAAATCAAAAGCCACTTTTCATTGGCTCGATTCAAATTGAATTAGACTAGCAATTCGCCAAAAATGAACAAACCCAAAGTTATCAAGAAATCAAGAACCACTTTTCATTGGCTCGATTCCAATCGAATAAGACTAGCAATTCGCCAAAAACAAACAAACCCAAATTATCATGAAATCAAGAACTACTTTTCATTGGCTCGATTCCAATCGAATTAGACTAGCAATTCGCCAAAAACGAATAACCCCGAAGTTATCATGAAATCTAAAGCCACTTTTCATTGGCTCGATTCCAATCGAATTAGATTAGCAATTAGATAAAAATGAACAAACCTCAAAAAACCACTTTTCATTTGCTCGATTCCAAACTAATTAGACTAGCAATTCGCCAAAAATGAACAATCCCGAAGTTATCATGAAATCAAAAACCACTTTTCATTAGCTCGATTCCAATGGAATTAGACTAGCAATTAGATAAAAAAGAACAAAGCCGAAGTTACCATGAAATCAGAACTTTTCATTTGCTCGATTCCAATCAAATCAGACTAGCAATTCACAAAAAACGAATAACCCTGAAGTTATCATGAAATCAAAAACCACTTTTCATTGGCTCGAGTCCAATCGAATTAGACTAGCAATTCGTAAAAATGAACAAACCTCAAAAACCACTTTTTCATTTGCTTGATTGCAATCAAATTAGACTAGCAATTTGCCAAAAACGAACAAACTCGAAGATATAATGAAATCAAAAGCCACTTTTCTTTAGCTCGAATCAAATCGAATTAGACTAGCAATTAGATAAAAATGAACAAACCCAAGTTATAATGAAATCAAAAATCACTTTTCATTGGCTCGAGTCCAATCGAATTAGACTAGCAATTCGTAAAAAATGAACAAACCTCAAAAACCACTTTTCATTTGCCCGATTCCAATCGAATTAGACTAGCAATTCGCCAAAAATGAACAAACTCGAAGTTATCATGAATTCAAAAGCCACTTTTCGTTAGCTCGATTCCAGTTGAATTAGACTAGCAATTAGATAAAAATGAACAAACCCGAAGTTATCATGAAATCAAAAATCCCTTTTCATTGGCTCGAGTCCAATCGAATTATGCTAGCAATTCGTAAAAAATGAACAAACCTCGAAAACAACTTTTCATTTGCTGAATTCCAATCCAATTAGACTAGCAATTAACGAAAAATGAACAAACCCAAAGTCATCATGAAATCAAGAACTCCATTTCATTGGCTAGATTTCATTCGAATTAGGCTAGCAATTCGCCCAAAATGAACAGCCCCAAAGTTATCATGATATCAAAAGCCACTTTTCATTGGCTCGATTCCAATCGACTTAGACTAGCAATTCATCAAAAATGAACAACCCCGAAGTTATCATGAAATCAAAAACCACTTTTTATTGGCTCGAGTCCAATCAAATTAGACTAGTAATTCGTAAAAAATGGACAAACCTCAAAAACCACTTTTCGTTGGTTCGATTCCAATCGAGTTAAACTTGCAATTCGCCTAAAATGAACAAACCCGAAGTTATCATGAAATCAAAAACCACTTTTCATTGGGTCGATTCCAATCGAATTAGACTGGCAATTCGCCAAAAATGAACAACCCCGAAGTTATCATGAAATCAAAAGTAGCTTTTCATTGGCGCGATTCCAATCGAATTTTACTAGCAATCCGCCAAAAACAAACAAAGTCGAAGTTATCATGAAATCAAAAACCACTTTTCATTGGCTCTAGTCCAATCGAATTAGACAAGCAATTCGCAAAATACGAACTAACCCCAAAATTCACTTTTCATTGGCTCGATTCCAATCGAGTTAGACTAGTAATTCGTCAAAAAGGAACAAACCCGAAGTTATCATGAAATCAAAAACCACTTTTCATTGGCTCGAGTCCAATCGAATTAGATTAGCAATTTGTAGAAAATGAATAAACCTCAAAAACTACTTTTCATTTGCTCGATTCCAATCGAATTAGACTAGCAATTCGCCAAAAATGAACAAACTCGAGGTCATCCTAAAATCAAAAGCCACTTTTCATTGGCTCGAATCCAATCGAATTAGACTAGCAATTTGTAAAAAATGAACAAACCTCAAAAACTCCTTTTCATTTGCTCGATTGCAATCGAATTAGACTAGCAATTCGCCAAAAATGACAAAACCCAAAGTTACCATGAAATCAAAAGCCAATTTTCATTAGCTCGAATCCAATCGAATTAGACAAGCAATTATATATAAATGAACAAACCTGAAGTTATCATGAAATCAAAAACCACTTTTCATTGGCTCGAGTCCAATCGAATTAGTCTAGCAATTCGTAAAAAAATGAGCAAACCTCAAAAACCACTTTTCATTTGCTCAATTCCAATCGAATTAGACTAGCAATTAACAAAAAATGAACAAACCCGAAGTTATCATGAAATCAAAAACTACTTTTCATTGGCTCGATTCCAATCGAATTAGACTAGCAATTCGCCAAAAATGAACAAACCAGAAGTTATCATGAAATCAAATGCCACTTTTCATTCGCTCGATTCCTATCGAATTAGACTAGCAATTAGATAAAAACGAACAAACCCGAAGTTATCATGAAATCAAAAATAAATTTTCATTTGCTCGAGTCCAATCGAATTAGACTAGTTGTAAAAAATGATCAAACCTCAAAAACCACTTTCATTTGCTCGAGTCTAATCGAATTAGACTAGCAATTCGCGAAAAACGAACAACCCCAAAGTTATCATGAAATCAAAAGTCACTTTTTATTGGCTCGATTCCAATCGAATTAGATTAGCAATTAGATAAAAACGAACAAACCTCAAAAAACCACTTTTCATTTGCTCGATTCCAAACTAATTAGACTAGCAATTTGCCAAAAATGAACATTCCCGAAGTTATCATGAAATCAAAATCCACTTTTCATTAGCTTGATTCCAATGAAATTAGACTAGCAATTAGATAAAAATGAACAAAGCCGAAGTTATCATGAAATCAGAACTTTTTATTTGCTCGATTCCAATCGAATCAGACTAGCAATTCACAAAAAATGAACAACCCAGAAGTTATCATTAAATCAAAAACCACTTTTCATTGGTTCGACTCAAATTGAATTAGACTAGCAATTCGTAAAATGAACAAACCTCAAAAATCACTTTTCATTTGCTCAATTCCAATCGAATTAGACTAGCAATTCGCTAAAAACTAACAACCCCAAAGTTATAATGAAATCAAAAGGCACTTTTCATTGGCTCGATTACATTCGAATTAGACTAGCAATTCGCTAAAAACTAACAACCCCAAAGTTATAATGAAATCAAAAGGCACTTTTCATTGGCTCGATTACATTCGAATTAGACTAGCAATTCGCTAAAAACTAACAACCCCAAAGTTATAATGAAATCAAAAGGCACTTTTCATTGGCTCGATTACATTCGAATTAGACTAGCAATTCGCTAAAAACTAACAACCCCAAAGTTATAATGAAATCAAAAGGCACTTTTCATTGGCTCGATTACATTCGAATTAGACTAGCAATTCGCGAAAAATGAACAAACCCAAAGTTATCATGAAATCAAAAACCACTTTTCATTGGCTCGATTCCAATCGAATTAGACTAGCAATTCGCTAAAAACTAACAACCCAAAAGTTATAATGAAATCAAAAGCCACTTTTCATTGGCTCGATTACATTCGAATTAGACTAGCAATTCGTAAAAAATGAACAAACCACAAAAACCACTTTTCATTTGCCCGATTCCAATCGAATTAGACTAGCAATTCGCCAAAAATGAGCAAACTCGGAGTTATCATGAAATCAAAAGCCACTTTTCATTAGCTCGATTCCAATCGAATTAGAATAGCAATTAGATAAAAAAGAACAAACATGAAGTTATTATGAAATCAAAATTCACTTTTCATTGGCTCGAGTCTAATCGAATTAGACAGCAATTCGTAAAAAATGAACAAACCTCAAAAACAACTTTTCATTTGCTTAATTCCAATCGAATTAGACTAGCAATTAACGAAAAATGAACAAACTCGAAGTTATCATGAAATCAAAAACCACTTTTCATTGACTCGATTCCAATCGAATTAGACTAGCAATTCGTAAAAAATTAACAAACCCGAAGTTGTCATGAAATCAAAAACCACTTTTTATTGGCTCGAGTCCAATCGAATTAGACTAGCAACTCGTAAAAAAGGACAAATCTCAAAAACCACTTTTCATTGGCTCGATTCCGATCGAGTTAAACTAGCAATTCACCAAAACCGAACGAACTCAAAGTTATCATGAAATCAAAAACCACTTTTCATTGGCTTGATTCCAATCGAATTAGACTGGCAATTCTCCACAAATGAACAAACCCGAAGGTATCATGAAATCAAAAACCATTTTTCATTAGCTCGTGTCCAATCGAATTAGACTAGCAATTCATAAAAAATGAACAAACCTCAAAAACCACTTTTCATTTGCCCGATTCCAATCAAATTAGATTAGCAATTCGCCAAAAACGAACAAACCTGAAGTTATCATGAAATCAAAAGCCACTTTTCATTAGCTCAATTTCAATCGATTTAGACAAGCAATTAGATAAAAATGAACAAACACGAAGTTATCATGAAATCAAAAATCACTTTTCATTGGCTTCAATCCAATTGAATTTGACTAGCAATTCGTAAAAAATGAACAAACCTCAAAAACAACTTTTTATTTGCTCAATTCCAATCGAATTCGACTGGCAAAATTAACGAAAAATGAACAAACCCAAAGTTATCATGAAATCAAAAACAACTTTTCATCGATTCCAATCGAGTTTTACTAGCAATCCGCCAAAAATGAACAAAGTCGAAGATATCATGAAATCAAAAACCACTTTTCATTGGCTCGAGTCCAATCGAATTGGACTAGCAATTCGTAAAAAATTAACTAACCTAAAAACCACTTTTCATTGGCTCGATTCAGATCCATTTGGACTAGCAATTCGCCAAAAACGAACAAACCCGAAGCTATCAAGAAATCGAAAACCACTTTTCATTGGCTCGATTCCAATCGAATTAAACTAGTAATTCGCCAAAAAATGAACAAACCCAAAGTTATCATGAGATCAAGAACCACTTTTCATTGGCTCGATTCCAATCAAATTAGACTAACGATTCACCAAAAAATGAACAAGCCCAAAGTTATCATGAAATCAAAAACTACTTTTCATTGGCTCGAGTCCAAACGAATTAGATTAGTAATTTGTAAAAAATGAACAAACCTCAATAACCACTTTTCACTTGCTCGATTCCAATCGAATTAGACTAGCAATTCGTCAAAAAAGAATAAACCCGAAGTTATCATGAAATCAAAAATCACTTTTCATTGGCTCGATTCCAATCGAATCAGACTTGCAATTCGCCAAAAATGAATGATAAGTGTATTTTATATACTTATTCCATGCCTAAAATAATGATATTTAAGGGTTCTTTTAATCAATTTTATCCCAAATTCTTGTATTTTACGTTTTAAAGGTAAAAAATTTTGAATGAAAAGGAATTGAAGTAAAGAGGCAAAAATTGGTGAAAAGTAATAAAATCCAAAGCACGGGGATTAAATTGGCTATCGATGGAAGTTGGAGACCAAGAATTCACACTATAGAAGTTGAAGGACTAAATTGCATTTATGTGAAAGATTAGATGACTTGGGGTATAAACCAATTGTAATTGGAAGAAAACCTACCTATATATATCCATATACCTATGCAGCAGAGAAAGAGGGGGGCTTCTGCCATTAATATATTATATAACCACACGTGAAAGCTGGGAAGAAGAATTAATTGAGGCAGCCAATATTCTACCTTCTTACACACACTTTGGTGCTGAAATTAATCTATATAAACACTGAAATTGGAGCCGGCTGAGGGAGTCAATTACTGCGGCTGCCTGGAATTGGAAAAAGAGTCAATAATTGTGGCTAGTTGGGGGAGAGAAAGGTCGGTGGCTTCAATTACAAAAGAAACAGAGCNAGAGATATGAAATTGAACTAATTAAATAGGCTCAATGAGAACTCGAGAGGGGTAAGTTGAATACCTTAGAAGAATTTGACCGAACACTACTTTAGGTTGTATGAATCTTAATTTACGAAGTAAATGTGACCATTAGGTGAAATTGTTCCACCCTAACGTCCTTTATGATTAGAATTCTCAATCATTTTCTGTTGCATCCATTCGCTTTTTTTTATGTAGTTAGATTTAAAAATCACATTCATTCACTGTTTTCGTTTATTTTCGTCAAATAAAAGTTAGGAATAGTAAATTGAGTATTAAAGTATAGTCCTCGTGGGAACGATAATCCGGACTCAAAAAGTCCACTTTACTACTTGTTACAATCCGTACACTTGCGGGATAAAATCGACAACAAGTTTTTGGCGCCATTGCCAGGGACTATTACTTTTGGTTTTAATTTACTTTTTCTATGTTAATTTTTAATTTTTATTATATTTGTTTATTTTCTTTTATTTACAAAAAAAAACTATGTTCGTTGTATGCTCCGTGCCGAAGGCGACAATCTTGAACCGTTTGATTCAAAAATAGAACGTACCTTCAGACGAAGATGAAGGGAACACAAACAAAAACAACAACATCAAATGGCTGACAATCTAAACCATCCCATCCCTATACAGCCAATTGGACAAATGGCCGCGAGAGCTCAACAGCAAGAGCAAAGGGAAGTAAATGAAGAGGACTTGCCAATTTCTATGTTTTTGACGCCTATAGCAGCACCCGCGCGGTCCAGCATAGTATATCTAGAGTTTGGGGTAAACAACTTCCAGATACGGGCTGATTCGATTAATTTGATGAGCAACACTCTGCAATTCTATGGGTTACCTCATGAGAATACAAACACACATATCTCAAGGTTTCTCAAGAATTGCCAGAATTGTCATGCTCCTCGGGTTAATGAGGACGCCATCAAACTGCGATTATTCCCATATACACTGAGAGATGCAGCATTGGAACGACTGGATGCCGAATTGGATGGAAGTATTACCACATGGGAGGAACTAACTAGGAAATTTTGCAATAAGTTCTTTCCACCAGCTAAGGTAGCAAAAATCAGAATGAAAATTCAAACTTTTCAACAGAGAGATGGGGAGAGCTATCACGAGGCATGGAATAGATTTAAGGAGTTGATGAGGAAGTGTCCAAATCATGGGATCACTATTGGAAATCAAGTGCAATATTTCTACACGGGACTTTCACCACTGTCCAAATCTCAAGTGGATTCCTCTGCAGGTAGATCGATCATAGGAAAATCAGTGCAGCAATGTACGGATCTAGTTGAGTTGATTGCCACTACTCATTCCATATTTTCATCAGAAAGAGTGGTGCCTCCAAAAACAGCTGGAATATATGAATTAGACAGCACAACATCTACCAACGCCCAAATAGCAGCATTAACAAAATAAGTAGAGTTATTGGTGAAGTCACAAACAAAGGCACCATTTGACATGAACGGGTATGCCGTACCCGAGGGCACCATTTGACATATGAACATTTCTTCAACATAGAGGGGTATGCCGTACCGGAGTAACATTTGACATACAACCATTAACATAGTGGGATATGCCATACCGGAGTACCATTTGACATACAAACATTAACATGAATCGAAACTTATAACTTAACACGATTAAACACAATGCACCTCTACCTACCTTGATTGATGCTTTTGAAACTTTGAAAACTTGGGTTGAAAACTTCGATGAAACTTGGACGTTGAAAGAAATGCACTCCTTGGATGTTTGAAAACAGTCGAGAATTGATGCTTGAAGACGAAAGAAATGCACTCCTTGGATGTTTGAAAATCATTGAGAATAGATGCTTGAAGACACTCCTTGATAGCACCCAAAACTTCTATGAAAAATGCTTAAAAACACTTCTTAAACTTCTAGTAAAAATAGTTTTCCTTCCTCTCTTTTTCTCTCTTGGAAACTCTTCCTTTAGTAAGTAAAAGCTCTTGCTTTTGGTGTAAGAAAAAATGAGTGAAATGAGGTCTCTATTTATAGGTAAATATCCCATAACTTAAAGTAAATAAGGGGTCAAATTTCATTTAAGAGAGAAAACATGGGTGCCATTTAAGTTTGAGGTTAAATGCTTCAATTTAGTGGGGTTTTTATTGCCAAAAACATGGGTGGCCCTTTGAGAAAATAATTGATGAAAATAAATATTTAAATTCTAGAGAAAAACGAGAATTTTCATTTCAGGCAGTTTCGGTCGATCGGTTGTAGTCCGGTTGACACTGCACAGCTTTTAGTGTTTCTATCATAACTTCTTCTCCGAATATCCGATTGAGGTAATTCAAACTGCGTTGGAAATTAACTCAAAGAGTTACAACTTTTATTTAGATATCATTTTCCATATCGAATGTATCCTATGTCGAAAATGGGTCTCAAATGAGACTAAAAATCTGAAGTATACTTTAGTCATCCTATATTCATGTCTTAGTGCCACTAAGGTGTCTAGAATTATTTGGGGTTCTACATCTCCCACACCTTAATTAAAATTTTGTCCTCGAAATTTACCTTCTGATTGGGCGAATAGTGTTGGATACTTATCTTTGGCTTCTTCTTCTTTTTCCCTAGTGGCTTCTTCTACGCCGTGATGATTCCACTGTATCTTAACCAGCTGAATCTCTTTATTCCTTAGTTTATGCACTTTTCAATCCAATATCTTGATCGGTAGTTCCTCGTATGACAAATCTTTCTGTACCTCCAAGGTTTGATAACTCACTACATGATTAGGATCATGTACATACTTCTTTATCATCGATATATGGAACACATTGTGCACTGTCGATAATTCAGGTGGCAAAGCTAGTCGGTAAGCCACATTTCCGACTCTATCAAGTATCTCGAAAGGTTCGATATACCGGGGTCGTAGCTTACCTTTCTTTCCAAATCTAAGTACAACTTTCATCGGTGCTACTTTCAGAAACACTTTATCCCCAACTTGGAATTCTAAATCCTTCCTCCTTGTATCTAAATAGCGTTTTTGTCGATCTTGTGCTGCCTTTATTCTTGCATGAATCTTATCGATTACCTCGACCATCCTTTTAACTATTTCTGGTCCCAAAACTTTCTTCTCTCTGACTTCATCCCAATGAACAGGGGATCTACATCTTCTACCATGGAGAGCTTCGTATGGTGCCATTCCAATAGTTTCTTGGAAACTATTATTATAAACGAACTCTACTAGAGGTAAGTATGACTCCCAATTACTTCCTAGATCCAAAACACATGTTCTCAGCATGTCTTCCAAAGTTTGGATGGTCCTTTCAGACTGATCATTGGACTGAGGGTGATATGCTGTACTAAAGTTGAGCTTCGCTCCCATAGCTTCTTGTAGACTTTTCCAAAATTTGGACGTGAACCTTGGGTCTCTGTCAAACACAATGGATACAGGTACACCGTGTAATCTCACAACCTCTTTAATGTACAACTATGTCAATTGGTCTAAACTGAATGTCATTTTCATTGGAAGAAAATGAGCTTACTTCATTAGTCGATCCACTACTACCTATATAGCATTATTTCCTCTTGCTGACTTCGGGAATCCAACCACAAAGTCCATCGTAATATTTTCCCATTTCCATTCAGGTATATCTAGTGGATTTAACAATCCAGCTAGTTTTTGGTGTTTTGCCTTAACCTGTTGACATACCATGTACTTCTGCACATACAGCCCTATACTTCTTTTCATATTTCTCCACCAAAATGTATCTCGAAGATCTCGATACATTTTCGTACCACCGGGATGTGCGGTGTATGGGGTGGAATGAGCTTCTTTCAATATCTCATTTCTCAAAGCTTCATCCTTAGGCACGCAAATTCTTCCTCTAAATATCAGTACCTAATCCTCAGCTACTCCAAAGTCCTTTTTCTTATCGATACCAACTTCATTCTTAATCTTCTGCAAAATGAGTCTTTATTTTGTGCTTCTATAATTTGATCTCTAAGAGTAGGTCGAATTATTAAAGCTGCTAGACGAGCAGCGACTTGTCCTGGTGTGGTAACCACTTCGATCTACAACTTTTCCAAGTCCTTGACTAACTCCACTTGAGAGGTGGATAGTGACGTCAATTGTCCCATTGATTTTCTACTTAGAGCGTCGACCACAACATTAGCCTTACCCGGATGGTAGTGAATAGTGCAGTCGTAATCGTTCACCAATTCCAACCATCGTCTTTGTCGCATATTCAATTCCTTCTGTGTGAAGAAATACTTGAGACTTTTGTGATCTGTGTAGATATCACACTTCTGTCCATACAAGTAGTGTCGCCATATTTTCAAAGCGTATACTACCGCTGCAAGTTCTAAATCATGCGTCGGGTAGTTCTACTCATGTTTCTTCAATTGTCTTGAAGAATAGGCTATCACTTTTCCATTCTGCATTAGTACACATCCCAATCCTCGCTTGGATGCATTGCTGTATATAACAAACCCTTCCGTACCTTCAGGTATTGTTAATACAAGTGCTGATATCAACTTCTGTTTAAGTTCTTGGAAACTTTGTTCGCACTTTCGTCCATTGGAATTTTACTCCCTTCCTTGTAAGCTACATCATTGGTCCAGCTATTTTGGAGAATCCTTCTATGAATCTCCTATAATATCCAGCCAATCCTAGAAAACTCCGTACTTC
>NW_019242603.1:66952-74283 GCF_002742605.1 Olea europaea var. sylvestris | reverse complement strand
GTTAATCGATTTATCTCCCTATAATCGATGTACATCCTCATGCTTCCATCTTTCTTCTTTACAAATAACATCGGCGCACCCCATGGAGATACGTTTGGTCGTATGAAGCCCATATCTTGGAGTTCTTGCAACTGTTTCTTTAATTCTTGTAGTTCCTTTGGGACTATTCGGTATGGGGCCTTCGATACTGGTGCCGTCCCGGGAACTAGGTCTATGGTGAATTCCACTTGTCTATCGGGTGGAATACCATATAGATCTTCTGGAAACACATCTACGAATTCCCGTACTACTGGTACATCTTCAACCTTTATCGTCTCTTGTTTTCCTCCTGAGAAACTCACTAGATATCCTTGACATGTTTCTTTTCTCAACATCTTCTCAGCTTGTAAAGCCGATACTAGTCGAATAAGGGGTTTCGTCTTCATTCCAAGGAACGAAAATGGTTCCTCTCCTGGTTTCTGAAATGCAATTCCATTTCCTTACATCGGATGGTGGCGTAATTACAACCTAACCAATCCATGCCTAGTATTACATCAAAATCCTTCATTTCTATCATGTATAAGTTCTCTTCGATTGGTTTTTCCTCAACTTCGATACTTACTGACTTGGCTATTCTATCAGTATTCAAAGGGTTACCCGAAGGAATAATAACTTCTAATGTACTTTCCGACTTATCACAGGTAATACTAGATTTAGCCATAAAAGTTGTTGAAGCAAAGGAGTGTGTAGCTCTTGAATCAAACAATACATAAGCAGGTGTATTGGCTATCAGTAGAGTACCTGCTATGACATTAGAGTTTTCCTCTGCATCCTGTTGAGTCAATGCAAAAACTCATGCTTTCCCTTTCTGGTTCTGGTCGCTGTTATCATCCTTCTTCTGGGTATGTGTGGGACAATCCCTAATGATATGTCCTGGCTTGCCACATCGAAAACAGACATTTTTCCCTTGTAAGCACTCACCACGATGTGTCCTTCCACACTTAGAACGGGGCATAATAACCGGCATAATGCTTTTGCTGGCATTGGATCCGCCATTAGCTTTCTTGTTCTACCACTTGCCTTTTCCCTTGTCTTGGCCATTCCATTTCCTCTTTCCCATGTTACCATTGTCCAGTCGATTGAACAGTTGACAATGTTGTTCGGCGCTAGTCTTCTGGTACCAAATAGCATGAGCTCTTTCCAGCATTTCACGGTATGTGGTGAAGTGATGGGACATAAGTATCATGCTTATATCTGAGTTTAGCCCTTGTTCAAGCCTTCGTACATTCTTATCTTCCGTATCCACCAGATGTGGAGCATACCCTGAAAGTTGATCTAACTTCCTCTCATACTCAGTCAGGGACATAGTCTTTTGCTTGAGTTGGAGGAATTCACTTTCTTTGTGATCCCTCAAGAATTGGGGAAAGTACTTGTCCATTACTTCCCCTTTGAATTGCTCCCAAGTCAATTTTGCTTGTTGCTTAGGGGTCCTTATCCTTGACATTGAGTCCCACCAGTGACTTGCATCACCAGAGAACATGAACTCAGTAAACTGGACTTTCTGAGCATCCGTGCACCCTATCAATCGAAATATATGCTCCAACTTGCGAAGCCACTCCTCGGCTACAAGTGGATCAGCTGCTCCGTTGAAGGTAGGGGACTTGTCCCTTCAAAATTGCTCGACCACCGAAGCATGGTTGGGAACGTTAGGAGCTAGTGGTAGGGGTTAAGCTTGGATCGGGTTTTGGCTGCCTAGGTCTTGAACCACTCGGAGGAGGTCTCTTATCAAGTTTTGGTTTGTGCGGGCCATTTCCTTTAGACAAAACATATGGTTCTTTTTAGTTTCATTCTTCGAATACTAAAGCAAAGAAGATAGTATTTTATTTCTTGACATAAGGGAAGCTATTACAAGGATTTAAATCTAATCCCTATAAGTTCTACGGATCTTCTTTGGTGGAGCTTCATCTTCGGAGGAGTCTTCTGCCTCAGGTCCGGACTCTATGTCCATCTCAACCTATGGCTCAGGCTCAGGATCATTCTCTAAATCATCCTCGGGTTCTTCTTTGGGATCTTCTTCCTTAGCCAAAGGTTCCTCCTCAGGCTCCTCATGGATTACATCATCCCACAAATCAATCAGGGCATGGCAATACCTCTCAAACTCGAACAGGTTTGGGTTGCCTTCTAACATTTCATCTCTAACTGTGACTCCCATATCTCCCCATTGAGGTGGGAGGGAGTGTGTGAGGTTATTTATGGCTTCAATATGCGTGATCTCCATTTCAACATTAACCACCGTCATGCATCTCTCATAGATGTCATACACATGTTCGCTAAGCGGTCGGGTTGAATCAGTTACATAGTTTTCATAGGAATGGATAGCAATTCTACGGTTCAATGCTTCTCTATATGCCCTAGCCGTTCTACGAGCCATATCTATTGCATTTTCACATACATCATACTTTTTCTTTGCCTAAAGAAAACATGCAAATATTTAAACTTTCATATCATGCGATTCCCTTTAAGCCCTTAGCTTTTGCCCAAGTCCATTACATATCGTTAAATAACACATCTCTGAATTATATCAAATCATCATAACATAAACATAATCATTAACTTTAAACATGAACATACTTGGGCCATAGGATGAGATTGATGGATGGATGCACGATGCCATGGAATACCTTAAACTTTTCATTTTCCTTTTGTTTTAAAAAAAACATACTTGGTCTACAGAAGAGGCTAAACCTAGCTCTGATACCACGCTGTAACGCCCCGACCCCTAGTGGACCGGAACGCTACTTACTTTACTTAGCTTAACCGGTGGTTTAGTAACAAGTGTATATGTTTTAGCGGAAGCTTACATTTTAAGATAATAATTTAAATAACAATACTTCAAATACTTAAAACAAAAACACTGAATCATTTTTCAAAACAACAAAATGTAATTTATTTGAAGAAAACATAACTTGTTTTCGCATTCTGCGTTATTCAAAACTTTAAAGAAATAACATTGGAAAACATTTCATTAAAATAAATCCAAATCACTTATTCACCGGATTTCCATGGGCTTGTTGCATCACTCTCCATCTTTTCCTCCATCCATGACCGAGGTAGAATTCCTTCAATCTGTAGAGATGGGATTAAACCCGTGAGTTGAAAAACTCAATAGGTGTCATAGGTGCATTCGTGATCAAGCTACACATTTCAAAACATTAACTTTATAACTTTTCATACATGTCGTACCCGGAGGCACCATTTGACATGAAGGGGTATGCCGTACCCGAGAGCACCATTTGACATACGAACATTTCTTCAACATAGAGGGGTATGCCGTGCCGGAGTACCATTTGGCATAAAACCATTAACATAGTGGGATATGCCATACCGGTGTACCATTTGACATACAAACATTAACATGAATCGAAACTTATAACTTAACACGATTAAACACATTGCACCTCTACCTACCTTGATTGATGCTTTTGAAACTTTGAAAACTTGGATTGAAAACTTCGATGAAACTTGGACGTTGAAAGAAATGCACTCCTTGGATGTTTGAAAACCGTCGAGAATTGATGCTTGAAGACAGGGTGCCATTTAAGTTTGAGGTTAAATACTTCAATTTAGTGGGGTTTTTATTGCCAAAAATGTGGGTGGCCCTTTGAGAAAATAATTGATGAAAATAAATATTTAAATTCTAGAGAAAAACGAGAATTTTCATTCCAGGCAGTTTCGGTCGACCGGTTGTAGTCCGGTCGACACTGCAGAGCCTTAACTGTTTTTATCATAACTTCTTCTCCCAATATCCGATTGAGGTAATTCAAAGTGTGTTGGAAAGCTAACTAAAAGTGCTATAACTTTTATTTAGATATCATTTTTCAAATCGAATGTTTCCTATGTCGAAAATGGGTCTCAAATGAGACTAAAAATATGAAGTATACTTTAGTCATCCAATATTCATGTCTTAGTGCCACTAAGGTGTTTAGAATTATTTGGGGTTCTACATTTATATTTTATGTATTGATTTTAATGTTGTTCTTAATGCATTTAATTACTTAATCACTAATTAGATGATTTGTGAACAATGATTGGGTAGAGATACAGATTATTTGTTTAGACCACATGTTAAAATCCAGTAAATTGATATAATGTGTAGAGATACCTATATTGATTGCTGCGGTCGTGTGTGAATTCTTAGAACCAATGTTGCATTTAATTAAATTTAATTTGCATAGAGATATGAAATTGAACTAATTAAATAGGCTCAATGAGAACTCGAGAGGGGTAAGTTGAATACCTTAGAAGAATTTGACCGAGCACTACTTTAGGTTGTATGAATCTTGATTTACGAAGTAAATGTGACCATTAGGTGAAATTGTTCCACCCTAACGTCCTTTATGATTAGAATTCTCAATCATTTTCTGCTGCATCCATTCGCTTTTTTTTATGTAGTTAGATTTAAAAATCACATTCATTCACTGTTTTCGTTTATTTTCGTCAAATAAAAGTTAGGAATAGTAAATTGAGTATTAAAGTATAGTCCTCGTGGGAACGATAATCCGGACTCAAAAAGTCCACTTTACTACTTGTTACAATCCGTACACTTGCGGGATAAAATCGACAACAAGTTTTTGGCGCCATTGCCAGGGACTATTACTTTTGGTTTTAATTTATTTTTTCTATGTTAATTTTTAATTTTTATTATATTTGTTTATTTTCTTTTATTTACAAAAAAAAACTATGTTCGTTGTATGCTCTGTGCCGAAGGCGACAATCTTGAACCGTTTGATTCAAAAATAGAACGTACCTTCAGACGAAGATGAAGGGAACACAAACAAAAACAGCAACATCAAATGGCTGACAATCTAAACCATCCCATCCCTATACAGCCAATTGGACAAATGGCCACGAGAGCTCAACAGCAAGAGCAAAGGGAAGTAAATGAAGAGGACTTGCCAATTTCTATGTTTTTGACGCCTATAGCAGCACCCGCGCGGTCCAGCATAGTATATCTAGAGTTTGGGGTAAACAACTTCCAGATACGGGCTGATTCGATTAATTTGATGAGCAACACTCTGCAATTCTATGGGTTACCTCATGAGAATACAAACACACATATCTCAAGGTTTCTCAAGAATTGCCAGAATTGTCATGCTCCTCGGGTTAATGAGGACGCCATCAAACTGCGATTATTCCCATATACACTGAGAGATGCAGCATTGGAACGACTGGATGCCGAATTGGATGGAAGTATTACCACATGGGAGGAACTAACTAGGAAATTTTGCAATAAGTTCTTTCCACCAGCTAAGGTAGCAAAAATCAGAATGAAAATTCAAACTTTTCAACAGAGAGATGGGGAGAGCTATCACGAGGCATGGAATAGATTTAAGGAGTTGATGAGGAAGTGTCCAAATCATGGGATCACTATTGGAAATCAAGTGCAATATTTCTACACGGGACTTTCACCACTGTCCAAATCTCAAGTGGATTCCTCTGCAGGTAGATCGATCATAGGAAAATCAGTGCAGCAATGTATGGATCTATTTGAGTTGATTACTACTACTCATTCCATGTTTTCATCAGAAAGAGTGGTGCCTCCAAAAGCAGCGGGAATATATAAATTAGATAGTACAACATCTACCAATGCCCAAATAGCAACATTGACAAAACAAGTAGAGTTATTAGTGAAATCACAAACAAAAGGAGCACGTGCAGTGGTAACTGGCCCATCTTGCGAAAACTGCGGGGCAAATCACCTAACAAAAAATTGCACATCTATGGGCTTTCCAGAGGAACAGGTCAACTTCATTCAAAATGGCTCACGAAATTTTAATCCCTTTTCACAAACATATAATCCAGGATGGAGACAACACCCAAACTTCAGATGGTCAGATAATCAGCAAGGGAAGAGTTCAAACAATGGACAACAGGAGAAAACACCAAGTTTGGGAAAGATGTTCAACCAGTACATGCAGAAGACGGACAAGGTGTTCCAACAGATTGACACTAACTTTTAGAATCAACAAGCATCCATTAAGAAGCTGGAAACTCAAATTGGTCAGATTGCTCAACAGCTTGCAGAACGCCCACAAGGGACATTGCCAGGCAACACAATGGTCAATCCAAAAGAGAAAGTGCAAGCTATTACGACTAGAAGTGGAGTGCAACTTCTCGAGATATATGTGAAGAGACCAGATAGAAAAGACAAAGAAGTAATGGATAAAGAGGTTGGGACAGAAACAGAGTCTGAACAATCAACTAACGAGGAGGATAAAAGGAAAGAAACACCCACAGTGAGAGCACCCAGCCCCATGAAAGCTTATGTGCCACCAATTCCCTTCCCTCAGAGGCTACAGAGAAAGAAATTGGACAAGTAGTTTGCCAAGTTTGTGGAGATTTTCAAGAAACTGCACATCAATATTCCATTTGCAGATGCAATTGCCCAAATGCCCAGCTATGCTAAATTCTTGAAGGAGATCCTGTATAACAAAAGAAAGCTGGAAGAACATGAGACAGTCTGCCTGAACGAGGCATGCAGTGCAATTCTATTGAAAAAGCTACCTCCTAAACTAAAAGACCCAGGGAGTTTCACGATACCTTACACAATTGGTTCTAATTATTTTGAACATTCTTTATGCGATTTGGGTGCCAGTGTTAATTTAGTGCCTCTCTCTGTTTACATGTCTCTTGGATTGGGAGAGGCAAAACCTACAACAATCTCATTGCAACTGGCTAATAGATCAATCAAACGACTGAAAGGGATTATTGAAGATGTGCTAGTCAAAGTTGATAAATTCATTTTTTAGGCTGACTTCATCGTATTGGACATGGAGGAGGATTCAAACATCCCTCTAATATTGGGAAGACCCTTCTTGGCTACCGGAAGAGCGCTAATTGATGTTTACGATGGAAAGATGATTCTTCGGGTGGACAATGAGCAAGTCATATTCAACATGTTCAAGGCGATGAAACATCCACTAACTTCAGACACCTGTTGTCAAGTAGATGTTCTCGAAGAGTTGGTGGCAGATACATTTGAGATAGAGCATCAAATAGTTCTTTGTGAAGCAGAAATTGCACAATCAGGAGCAACAAGTGCAGAAAAAATTGAACGTGTCGTCAACTTGGCTAAGCAACCAATAGGAAGAAGATATTGGCAGTATGAATCTCTTGGTGACAACCCTTCACCCCCAGTACCTTCAGTAGAAAAGGCACCCACTCTTAAACTAAAGCCCTTGCCTTCACATCTCCGTTATGCATATTTGGGAGAATCTACAACACCTTCAGTAATTATTGCAAATGACATGACAATGGAAGAGGAGAATAAATTGTTGGAGGTACTCAAGCAG
>NW_019242603.1:61704-66614 GCF_002742605.1 Olea europaea var. sylvestris | reverse complement strand
CTGGGCCACAGGATTTCCTCAAAGGGCATTGAAGTTGACAAAGCCAAAATACAAGTGATTGAAAAATTGTAGCCTCCTAATTCAGTTAAGGGGATCAGAAGTTTCTTAGGACATGCAGGGTTTTATAGAAGGTTCATAATGATTTCTCCAAAATTACAAAACCTCTGTGTAATCTATTGGAGAAGGATGTGCCATTTCACTTTTCTGATGAGTGCTTAAATGCCTTTAACACTTTGAAAGAAAAGTTAACTTCGGCACCTGTAATAGTAGCACCTGATTGGGATCTACCTTTCGAACTTATGTGTGATGCTAGTGATTTTGCAGTGGGAGCGGTGCTTGGCCAACGTAAAGGTAAAGTGTTACATGTAATCTACTATGCTAGCAAAATCTTGACAGATGCTCAGATCAACTACGCTACAATAGAAAAAGAGATGCCAGCAGTGGTCTTTACCTTCGAAAAATTTCGTTCCTATCTGATTGGTTCAAAGGTGATAGTCTACACTGACCATGCAGCATTGAAATATCTGTTTGAGAAGAAGGATGATAAAGCTAGGCTGATTCGATGGGTTCTGTTACTGCAAGAGTTTGACATTGAAATTCACGAAAAAAAGGGTATAGAAAATCAGGTAGTAGATCATTTATCAAGGCTAGAGCAACTCCGTGATTCAAATGATGTGGATATTAATGAGGTCTTCCCAGATGAGCAGTTATTGTAGATAGAAAAGGCTCCATGGTATGCAGACATTGTTAATTACTTAGCTAGTGGCTATATGGATCCTGATCTCACCTATCAGTAGAAAAAGAAGTTGATTCATGAAGCGTAATTTTATTATTGGGATGATCCAAATTTATACAGAAGAGGGGCAGACCAGATTATTAGGAGATGTGTGCCAGAGGATGAGATGAAACCTATCCTTTCACGGGTTCATGCTTTGGCTTATAGAGGACACTTTGGCCCCACTAAAATAGTAGCAAAGGTGCTTCAATGTGGTTTCTTTTGGCCTACATTATTCAAGGATTGCCTTAGTTTTTGTAGATCATGTGATAAATGTCAAAGAACAGGTAACATATCAGCGCCTTACGAGATGCCACTTGACAACATTTTGGAGGTGGAAATATTTGATGTCTGGGGGGTTGATTTTATGTGTCCTTTTCCATCATCTTACAACAATCGGTACATCCTAGTGGTAGTGGATTATGTCTCTAAATGGGTAGAAGCTAAAGCATTGCCTACAAATGACGTGAGAGTAGTGGTGGACTTCATAAAGAAACACATCTTTAATGGCTATGGATCACCTAGGGCCATAATAAGTGATGGTGGAACTCACTTCCGTAATCGGTTATTCCAGGCAGTGCTGCATAAGTACGAGGTACAAGATCGAATTGGCACTCCTTATCACCCTCAGACAAGTGGACAGGTGGAAACCTCGAACAAACAGTTGAAAAGAATTCTGGAGCTCACTGTGAATGCATCTTACAAGGATTGGTCAAAGAAATTAGATGATGCTTTATGGGCATATCGCACTACGTACAAGACACCTATTGGGATGTCCCCATATCGACTAGTCTTTGGAAAAGCATGTCACCTACCAGTGGAGTTTGAACATAGAGCATACTGGGCATTGCAGTAGTTAAACATGGACCTCGAAAAGGCTGGAGAAACAAGAATACTGTAGCTACATGAATTGGAAGAATTCAGAAGAGAAGCATATGAGAATGCAGCCATCTACAAGGAAAGGATGAAGCAGTGGCATGACAAAAATATCGGGCAAAGAATTTTTAGAGTAGGAGATCAAGTGCTTTTATACAATTCTAGACTTAAATGTTTCCAGGAAAGTTGAAATCTAGATGGTCCGGCCCTTTTATGGTCTCTCAAGTGTTTTCCTACGGCACAGTTGAATTACACCATCCAACAAAAGGAAACTTTAAAGTAAATGGCCAACGTATCAAAACGTGGAAGATTTTCCCACCGCTAAAGAAAGCCTTGACCTAGCTGTACCAGAATAAGAGCAGCACAAAGTCCAGCTAACGACTTAAAAGAAGCGCTTATTGGGAGGCAACCCAATTTTCAAACATTTTATTTTGTTTTTCGTATCGCATAGCATATAGTTTTGTTTTGTTTAGTAGATTGCATTAGATTTAGGCACGTTTCAATTTTTAGGAGTCATCACCCATATCCCTCTTCCGCCCTCAGGCCCTTGAATTTATTATTGGTTTTTTGATTGTTTGAGCTAAGTAACCCTTGTTCCTTATATTTAATTTGTCAAATTTGATTTTTTAGGAACATGACTTCGTGGAACACTCAAACCAACATAGATCCAAGGGAAAGCATGATGAAGAATATTATCCAGTCGTCTCACATATTGCCTCACACATTCAACATACAAATTTGGGGAGTACCTTCTTCTTTTTCTTCCCTATCCCCTTTATGTGATTATTTATGTTTTATGACATTGAGGACAGTGTCAATTTTAAAGTTTGGGGGTGAAAAAAACTTTTAGTTTTAGTTTTAGTTTTAGCTTTTATGTTTTTATGTTTTTGTGTGTTTGTTAAAAAAAAAAGAAAAAAGAAAAAAAATCGAAAATTAAAAAAAGAAATTTATTTAGTTGTGTGCTTTTGTGGGTTAGACAGTCTGGCAGACAATGATGATTTAATTTGAGTTTTGGTGTTGATTTATGAACTGTGAATATGATACATACTAGACTAATTGAAGCTCAACCTTGCAAAATTTGATACTACAAGTGTACTAGAATTGAGTTTGACATTGTGATTAAATGAGTTGTTTCTTGCTTTTGATAGGTTGATCTAGTGGGACATAGATGTTTTACATGAGCTATATTAAATTATTTATCCTTAGACCAAATTTAGCACAGTTTGGGGGTGACTTTACAGTTGTAGGAAGATGCGGATGTGAATGTGGATTCCATGTGTGAAAACTTATGTGTGGATTGTCTTAGACTAATATGATAAAATTTGGTCAAAGTCTTAAGTTAGAGGTCGATTTGTTTGAATAAGTGTGTGATAAGGGGCATTGCACTAATCAAGGTATATACATTTGAAAATTTTAAACTTCTCTCTGAAACCTTTATGACTCGAGTGATTAAGACTGTACGGGTATCTTAAAACCTGGTGCCCTAAAGTCGTCTGACTTGGGAGCCATCGGCCTAAAGCTCGCTAAAGGGGTCATTTAGAAAGCAATTAGAGATGAAGTTGCACCTGAGAAAAAAAAATTGTTGTTCTCTTCGAAGCCTTTTTGACTCGGGTCAGTAAGCCTGTAAAGGTATTTAAAAACCTTGTGGCCTAAAATCATTTGATTTGGGAGTCATCGGCCTAAGGCCTACTACAGGGGTCATCTAGAAAGCTTAATGGAGAGAACATATAAAAAAAAAAAATAGAGAGAGAGAGAAAACTTGTGAAAAACAGGAAAAGCAAGTGCATGAAAAGAGCAAAAGCACTAAATACTTTGGTTAAGCCCTAACACTTATTTGAGGGAATTTGACTTTTGGTGGTAGATAATTAGCTAGTTGAGTCTTGGAGGTCGAAGCAATCAAATAATTGGAGAATTCCTTGTTCACTGAAGTGTTGACTTGCAACTAGTAACATTCACCTAAACTCGAGAGGGTGAGGATAGTAATAAATAATTCAACCTTAGGTTTCACACTGGGAAAAGAGTGAAAAGAATAAGTTTGGGAGTGTGTGAATCAAACGAAAAATGTAAGGATATATTTTACCACAGAGGGTCGGGAAATGGAATAACTTGTGAAGTCATTAATGTCTACCTCATTCTTCACACACACACACGTCGATTTTGCATTGGAAGAGTGGATATTGATTTGGTATTGTGACTTTGAAGCGGTTTGTAGATTTAATATGGTGATCTAGATTCCTTTGATAAAATGCTTGATTGTCGAACCAAATATTTTTGCATGCTTGTGTGTTTGATTTTATTTAGGTTATAGTTTTGTTTGAGGACAAACAAATGTTTAAGTTTGGGGGTATTTGATAAGTGTATTTTATATACTTATTCCATGCCTAAAATAATGATAGTTAAGGGTTCTTTTAACAAATTATATCCCAAATTCTTATATTTTACGTTTGATAGGTAAAAAATTTTGAATGAAAAGGAATTGACGTAAAGAGGCAAAAATTGGTGAAAAGTGAAAAACCCAAAGCACGGGGATTAAATTGGCTATTGATGGAAGTTGGAGACCAAGAATTCACACTATAGAAGTTGAAGGACTAAATTGTGTTTATGTGAAAGATTAGATGACTTGGGGTATAAACCAATTGTAGTTGGAAGAAAACCTACCTATATATATCCATATACTTACACAGCAGAGAAAGAGGGGGTGATGCTGCCATTTGTAATACCCCGAACTTCACGTTCTACATTTGGCCAATATGATTCATGCATTTCATGCTAATTACATTGTCATTTGTATCAATTTCCTAATTGCCTTCTCTTAAAATGATGCATTTGATCATCAAGGCTTTAAAATCTTTACATGATGATAACCTTCGACTCTTCGATTTAGGTGGTGAATTTTATATTGAGCTATGATAGAAAGTTAGATTAACTAAATGTTGGAGATTGGCTTGGTAAGTAATGTAATATTTGAAAGGCCGAAAATTTGTATCAATGAAGGTTCAAGCTTTCCATTCGGCTAATCAAGGTCACCTTAAACCCTAGATAGGTAATTCACATATTTGGGACATGAGGGATGAAGTGACATTATCACAACGTAATAATATATGTCTTATATGACATTATAAATATTGAGGTGCGAATTGTTGAAATCGGTTGAGAATCGGGTAAGAAATTAAATGAACGGTTGAGGAATTAGTTCTATGAAATACTTTGGGATCTTAGGACAAGCGAAATGGATTGTAAACATGTCAAAACAAGCTGA
>NW_019242603.1:61212-61317 GCF_002742605.1 Olea europaea var. sylvestris | reverse complement strand
GATATTCTTAATCCTTAAGTAATATGCACGACTTCAACTATTTAAAGACCACTCATTTACCTCATAGATAATATATTAACTCCATGAACTCGTCCCTAAGTGATT